>NW_027397076.1:38215068-38323673 GCF_003265705.2 Callorhinus ursinus
CAGAAATGCATAGTACAACAGGAGTAGAGAAACGTAGATAACAGCCTCGTTGGAAGGGTACACTATTCAGTCAGGGACTAGGCAAGATAGGAGATCTTTCTTCATTTTATCCTTTGCAACATCTAGTACCTATTCAAAAAATCCTTATATGCCATTACATTATTTTCCTGAGAAGTCAGAGTTTCCCTGTATTCGATTTTGACGGATTCTAGGTACCTCTGTCTTAATCGTAGTCTGCAGTTGGAGGCTGTGTATATTACTAGTTTCAGCACGGGAAAAGACTCCTTGGGTTTCACATCCTATAACAGTTTGGCAGCAAACTGAAATAAGCGTGCATAATAATCAGGCTCTTAAAATAGAAGTATATTTATGTGGGGTCCAAGGAAGAGAGCAGCAACCCTCAGGCTTCGAATCCGAGAAGTTTTCCCTCTTGCTGATACTCTCTCAAAGGCCAGTTTCTCCATTTGTGTTCTGAATCCTCCGTTCTCAAGGGCTGTACTCATGCATCCTGCTTATCAATCTCTTTTCTCCACTGGGTCATTCAAACAGCATAAATGTGTTTTGGAATGTCCCTTCTCAAAAAAAGAAAGAAAAATCCTTCCCTTGATCTCACACTTCTCAGTCTGTTGCTTTATTTCAGCTCTCCTTGAAACTTCTTAACACTTGTGTCTCTGTTTCCTCATATGTACACTGCCTCCGCCCATTTGCTCTTTTTTTTTGGTCATTGAGGTAAAAGTCACATAACATAAAATTAACCATTTTAATGTATACAGTTAGTAGTATTTAGTACATTGATGATGTTGTCCAACTATCACCTCTGTTTCCAAAACATTTTCATCACCTTAAAGGGAAACTATACACATAAAACAGTCTCTCTCTTCCTTCCTTCCCACAGTCTCTGGCAACCACTAATGTGTTTTCTGTATCTATGGATTTACCTATTCTGGATATTTCATATAAATGAAATCATAACATGTGACCTTTTGTGTCTGACTTCTTTCATCTACCATAATGTTTTTGAGGTCCATCCATGTTGGAGCATGTATCAGTACTTCCTTCTTAGGGCTGAGTAATACTCCAGTTGATGTACGTACCACATTTTGTTTATCCATCCTTTGGTGGATGGCTATTTGGGTTGCTTCCACCTTATGCCTGTTGTCAGTAGTGCTGCTGTGAACATTTGTGTACTTATTCTTGCTTGAATACATGTTTTCAGTTCTTTTGGGTTTGTACTTATGAATGGAATTGGCTAGGTCATTTGATAATTCTGTTCACTGGTTTGTATATCAGGCATGCCATTTTACATTCCCACCAGCAATGAATGAGGGTTCTTCACATCCTCGCCATACTTGTTTGTTTGTTTCTTTCTCCTTTCTTTTTTTGGGTAATTGCCTCATCCTGCAGGGTGTGAAGTAGTACTTGTGGTTTTGATTTGCATTTCCTCAGTGACTAATGCTGTTGAACATGTTTTCATATGCTTGTTGGCCATTTGTATATCATCTTTGCAGAACTTTTCAAGCCTTTTGCCCATTTTTAAATTGGATTGTTTGTCTTTTTGTTGAGTTCTAGTAGGAGTTCCTTATATATTCTGGTTGCTAGAAGCGTATTCACTTTTGAGTCTTAGATTTATTCTCTAGTTTTTTCTCCTATTTTCTGTTTTCTCTTGTTATACTTTCTGATTTTCATAGCTTTATTATCTGTTATATTGATTTGTTTAGTTTTGCTATTGTATTTTTAATTTCTGAAAGTTCTTTTTTTTCTTCTTTCTTTGTTACAGCCTGAGGTTCTTAATGCATATATCTTCTCTGATCTCATTAAGGGTATTAATTATAGTTTGAGAAATTTCGATCTACTCTATGCATTGTCTGTTCTCTTGAGTTCTTCCCCCAGTGCCCACCTTCCATTCCATTATTTTTGTCTTTCTCTTTCATGTTGGAGGCTTTCTCCAGTATCTGGTGATCAGTGGTTGTTTATATTTAAAAGTAAAGCACTGAGATGATGAATGGAAGCCTTCCAGGGAGGCTTGCAGAATGATTGGACTGAACCCAGGTGGTTTTGTTGTGGAGGATCTGTATCAGAAACTAGATCTCTTCTCTTCTGTCATCATCCTCAGAGAGGAATTCTCTCATCTCCTGCCCATGTCCATGTCTGGCTACCCTCCTTCTTGGAGTTTTTCAGGAACTCAATAGGGATAGAACTAAGGGTGAGGGAGTCTCTCCCATTTAGTAATCTACCTGTTTTCAATATGGTTGCTCATCTCTGTCCTCAGGTTCGCATTTCCCCTTATTTCGTTTCCTCATTGAGTTTCCTAAGCCACAAACCTAGTAGTTACCTTGATCTCTTTTCCCTTTATCTCCCACCTGTAAACCATTAGCACATCTTTAATACCTCCAAAATACAGCAGGAATCTGTCCATTTTCCTCCTCCTTTCATGTTTGCACTTTAAAATGACCATTACCCCTTGCCTGAACGAAGATAATGTCTTTTTTACTTCTCTCTTCAGCTCTTGCCCCCTTTCGATTCATTTTTGACATATCAACCAGTATAATATTTTTGGAATGTAAGGCAAGTATGGCATTCCCTTGCTTAAAACATCTCATTGTCTTTCCATGTGCGTATCAGAGCCTACCAGGTCCTACTTAATCTGGTTCTGGTACTTTTTTAAAAAAATCCACTTGACACAGGCTACAGTTTGCTCTGTTATGCTCCTTTCAACAGAACGTCGTAAGCTCCATGACAGCAAGGAGCACATTTGGACCATTGTATCCCTAGAACCTAGAACAGTACCTAACAATCATTCAACAACTAGTTATTGAGTGGCTGATACATAGCAGGCACTATTCTAGGCACTGAGGAAACATGATAAATATAGGAGAAATGGCCTCCATCCTGATGGGATTTACATATCAGAGGAGACTAAAAGTAAACCAGATAAACAAATTAATATAATGTCAGGCAGTAGAGATCATGGAAGACTCTGTATACCCTGATAAGTTCCCAGGGAGGGACATTCTGGGAAACATTCACAGCACATAGGTTGGTGATAGATGTACCGCAGCATGGCCGCACTGAACTTCCTGCCAGGTCTTCTGTTCAGTGGAGCTGGATCTCTGGGTGTTGTGGGTAAGAAAGAGTGGCAGCCCAGCCTATATCCTTTCCTTCCTTTTCTTTCTTTCCTCTCTTTCCTTTCCTTCCTTTCCTTCTTTTCTTTTCTTTCATTTCATTTCGTTTTGTTTTGTTTTTAAGTAAGCTCTACCCCCAATGTGGGGCTCAGACTCATGACCCCAAGATGAAGAATCACATGCTCTACTGACTGAGCCAGCCAGGCGCCCCTATAGCCAGGTTTTCTTTCTTTCTTTTTTTTTCTTAAAGTTTTTATTTATTTAAGTAATCTGTACACTCAACATGGGGCTTAAACTCAGGATCTTGAGGTCAAGAGCCACATGCTCCTTCGACTGAGCCGGCCAAGCCCCCCCATCCAGGTTTTTCTTTGTCATCTGCCCATCTCTGGCATCACGAGCTTGTTGCTTACTGCTCCACTTCTTCCAAGCACACTTCTTTGGAAGTGGCCAGCCATTCCTAATAGTTCATTTGCTTCTAAGTCCTGTCCATTAAAAGCGTTGTTGCTCTTGGTAGGCTCAGCTGTCTTTTTAGCTCAAGAAAGCACTTAATCTAAGAAATGTTCTCTTAACTCACATGGGCTCACAGCCATACACTTATCCTTCATGCAGGGACTCAAACCCATACATCCTAAATGTACGTTTCCTGTTTAACTTTTACTGTTCCAAAAATGGACACTCATGACGACATTCTTCAGAAAGTTTCTTAGTCACTAAATGACATCTCTAGTTCCTTATAAATACTTTTTATGTCTTTCATGGTTGTAGGAATACATGGGAGCATGTCTGAGTCCATTGAATGTGCTGTGAGGAGTGTTCAGTGTTAGTCAAAGAGCGTTCCACAGAAAAAGGGATTTTTTTTCTTTTGCAGTTTCAGACCACTTTCAGTTCTCATGTTCTTACTGCATTCACATGCTTTTTCACAAGATCGTTTCTTCATTCATGAGCATGAATAGTTTTCTGTCTTTTATTCAGATGACGTGAAAATGGAGACTGAAATTAAGAGAAACAAGAAGAGTCTTCTAGATCAGCATGGACAGTACCCCATATGGATGAACCAGAGACAGAGGAAAAGGCTGAAGGCAAAGCGAGAAAAAGGGAAGGGGAAAAGCAAAGTAAAGGCAGCAAAGGGTCTGGCCTGGTAGACTCTTAAAAACTTGAAAACTCCTACATGGGACAGGCCTTTGGTTAGAATGTGTACATGGATTTCAACTTCCACCAAATGAAAACTTGGTTTCCATATTTCACTTGGCCTTGTTCTTCAATTCAAACTCAACTTAACTCCTCAACTTTGTTTTGGGAACTTGAATAAAATCTTTGATGAATGAAAGCTACACCGATACTTTAATTGAATGCTTCCCAGTGTGCAGGGATTCTCAGACATTGCAATTCTATCAAGTGTTACTGTGGTTGTAACTGTTGGGTCTTAGTAAAGATAAAAAAAAAAAAAGGATCTACTGACAAATTTGAGGTGATTCAGGTTTAAAGAAAACTTTTATATAATTTAAAATAGAATGTCAGTGGATCTTATAAGCACTACTTGTTTGGAGTTTTGATTTTAATTTAGAATAAAAGATACTTTGTCAAGATCTTGAAGAGCTTTTCTTTAATATATCCTTAAGGTTTTCTAGTAGTAGAGAAGACCACCTTCAATTAAATTGTTAAAAAAAAACTTAAGTTTTTTGGTAGAGTATTAACATCTACAAATTAGTATGCTCCATCTGTTTAGTAGGTAGATCATCCTGGGAACTAGTTTAATGGTCTTAAGTTTTTATATTATACAGCCTAATATAACACAGCATTCCCCAGAGTATCCACCGTGTGGATACTCAGAAGCAGTTTTTCTGAATGCATGGTGAAAAATATATTTCATAGTCACATCAGTTTGGGAAATGCTACATACTTGGAAAAGTATTAGTATAGTATTCTAGAGATCTAACAGTAAAGAAAACTATTCAACTTTGACTCTTTCAAACTAGTGTTCTGAAGAATAGAATATACTCTTGGAAGTGCTGGTAAATGAGATGATTTTCATTAAGTCTGTCTTGCTACAGTTTACTAATTTCACTCTTGTTTAAATTTATTTTTAATTAAGGAATTTAAACTTTGTATTCCCTCTGAAATTTCACGGTAGTCCTTTTAACCATCCTTATATGTTCACTGGAAGAACATTTATTGAGTGCCTACTATGTGCTGGGATCTTTTCCAGGTGCTCAGGACACAAAGAAGGAGACTGAGGAGGTTTTGACCTTGTGAGCATCTACTCAAAAGAGGCTGCTAGCTTCAGAGGAAAACCAAGTTAAAAGTGAAGTGGTGGGGGGGTGGGAGGGAAGGGGTGGCCGGATGATAGACACTGGGGAAGGCATGTGCTATGGTGAGCACTGAATTGTGCAAGACTGTTGAATCACAGATCTGTACCTCTGAAGCAAATAATACATTATGTTAATAAAAAAAAGAAGAAGATAGTAGGAAGGGAAAAATGAACGGGGGGAAATCAGAGGGGGAGATGAACCATGAGAGACTGTGGACTCTGAGAAACAAACTGAGGGTTCTGGAGGGGAGGGGGGTGGGGGGATGGGTTAGCCTGGTGATGGGTATTAAAGAGGGCACGTTCTGCGTGGAGCACTGGGTGTTCTACACAAACAATGAATCATGGAACACTACATCAAAAACTAATGTTGTAATGTATGGTGATTAACATAACATAATAAAATTAAAAAAAAAGTGAAATCTATTAAAGTCACTTGGTCATCAAGACACAGATTTATGCCTGGCATGCGGTAGGCTGTGACACCATATAGAGAGAAATAGGAGGACGTGACCTAAGTCTTTGAGGAGATTTGAATCTATAAAATTTAATGCCAGTAAAACCTTAAAATTATTTTATGTAATAGACTTTTTTGTAATAGACTTTTCTCAGTTTACTCAGTGATGAGTTCACCAAAAGGTTGGTGGATAATTTTTAAATACTTAAAATAGATTTTCTCAAAAGAAGCTAATAGAAAATGGTTGGAAAAATAAATGTTGTCCATGGCCTTTTTTGCCTTTTGGTATAGTTATGAACAAAAAATATTTTGTGAGGAAAAAGTAAATACATGTGTATCCATGAAATAAAAAAGTTGCTAACATTATAGCCACTGGCAATATCAGCCTAAATATACTAGCTAAGTTATTTACTTGTTATGCCATCATAGGAATTGGCTGCGTTAATGATGTTACACACTTGGTGTTTACTTAAAATTTAGCAGTGTTGTCTGGTATTTTGTAGCTGCATTTGCTTTAAGTTGAGATCAGAGGCCAGTGCCAGGGATATGTTCATGTATTCTGTGGCTGATAACTTCTAATTTGACTCCAGTGGTGGTAGCTTTGAGTTCTCATCCAGGGCCTCTTGATGTGAGGACATTCACTGGTTCGTCTAGTGATGAAATGTGTCTATTCAGGATTTCACCTAAAATAACAAAACCACTGCTGAAAAAGTTATTTGGGAGACATGCTCTCAGATGTCCTATGGCCTCTCAAAAGATGGCTCTGAAAGAGAAGTTGTCTTGCAAGAGGGTGTGACTCGGGCCTCTAAAGCACCCTGAACTGTACGGCCAGCAAGATACTTCCCACCTCCAAAGCTTGGCAGGAAATTGGGGCCGACATTCCAAAATGATTGCAGGGGTACAATCACTTGTTGTTGCTTTATTCTTAAAAGTCATACATTAAGTATAGCGTAGTCCTTTCATCTTTTCCATGATTAGCTTATCTTTTTTAAAATTTGTCATTTATTTGACTTGTGTTCCAGAGAATTGCTGTAAAACCACCAGAGGGAGCTCAAGCTAAGCACCAAATCATTTTTGGAATTAAGAGTGGGCTAACTCACAGGAATTGAATATAACATTTCATTTTTGTTTTTTAAGAAATTAAATTTAAAATAAGGGGACTCGAAATTGTTTTCACTCATTTGTTATCTGTTAAATAGGCCTTGGTCTATATTATTTAGTCCTAAACTCTCCCAAAGTGTTAACTCACTTAATCTCACTTAATCCTCCCAGCAATACATTCTATGTTGGGTTCAATCCATTTTGCAGGCTCAGGATTTATAGACCTTTTCTCAAATTTCAGCCTAACCCTCCCTGGGGCTCCCCAGGTACTCCTGTAGAATGGGCCGACCCAATTCTAAAGGTGTGGCCTGAGTCAGTGGTGCCAGTGTCCCCAATCAGAGTTATGTGAGCTTTAGTCAAAGCTCTAGGGTGGAGTTAAGTAGTGGCTTTGAGCACATCTTTTTTTTTTTTTCCTAGTGTCACACTGATGTAGATATGATTGTTTCTCCCCTAGTTCACATGCTGCCTAGAATAAATATGCAGCGGAACATATTTGCTCATTAGGAAATGTGGGTATTTTAAAAATTTCGATTTCTATATCTGGGATACGATTTTTGGGAGTTGGAGAATTCAAAATAACTGGCTATAGATGCCTTGGTTTAAATACCTGAAATGGATTGTTTGTGACCGTGAGGGTTTGGGGTGTATAGGTTAGATCAGGGAAGTGGTGGCCACAACATAAGTGGGAGGAATCCAAAGAGATTTCAAGGAATTCCCAAATTTATAAATACTGCAATCGAGAAGCGAATGTTGGGCTGTTGACACAGCTTGCTAGCTAACTTCTGATGCCACCTGGCAGAATGATTGAAATTTGTGCTAGCCACAAGATAGGATCCCTTTTCCCTGAAATGCCACTGCAGTAGACACATACTAATCTTACAAGGGAATGTTGGGTGGGGAGGGGTGTGCGTGGAGAGCTGTTAAGGACTCATGCCAGGTCAAAGGCCACTGCTGTTCCCTGGGGCCCCGTGAGGCAGCAGGAGAGCCAGGGCCAGATTTGTGTCTACTTACAAAAACCCTGAATTTTATGTAAATGCCAATGGTCATCACCTATTTTAGAGCAGGAGAAAAATACGTATGTCAAATTAGACTCATTTGGCAGAATAATAGTAATGATAATAACCAACATTTAGGGAATGTCGTGTTAAACGCTTTACCTATATTAATTTAATCCTTAAAACGATGCTGTGGGATCAATACTCTTATCCCGATTTCAGAAGCGGAAACAGCTTTGAAGAGGTAAGTATACCTGCCCAAAGTTATGCACCTATTAAGATGGGAGCAAGGCTGCCCTAGACTGTGGAATGAATGCCCCTGATGGGAGGCTTCAGAGAGACAGACTTTGATTCAATCTAAGGAAGAAGCTTCTAACCGAAATTGAAAATGGAACAGGCAAACTTCGGGGTACTAGCCTGTCAAACTAACGGGGGACAGCCACTTGGTTGGAACGTAGCAGAATGGATTCAAACGTGGTACTTGAAAATTGGTTTGAAAGCTGCGGAAGTTCTTTTAGCTAAGAAATGCCTTGCAGGAAGTTGTCATGTCTGAGATGTGTGGTGCTTATTTCACTCTTTATCGTCTATTGGTGCTCCACGATTACAGACTTAAGTTTATCTTTTTGGTGGGAATAACAAAATCTGAAATCTTAAATTTGTTAATGTTAAGTTTGGTATTTATTCCTTTAAGTTACACTTTCAAGTATGGAAAAACTTTTATAAACATCTGCTTTAAACAATGGGGTAAAGTTCACATTTCAATTTCAAGAATGGCATAGTTTTATAATACATTGTTTATAACATACAAAATGTATTTAATTTCCTAAAGTGATGACTTGTCTTGGCATTATGCTATCTTATGAAACACTTTCTCACTCTCATGTTGTGTCTTTATAGTTTTCAATATCGGCAAAACCTTTAAATGGTCTTAGTTGGGTGTTGTGTATCATTGTACAGTAACTGCTAGTACATATGGTATTTCTGATCCGTGTAATAGAGTACATTTGTCATGTATCTTGTGATCTGCATACCTTTCAGCTGTTACTTCATAAATCTGTTCCATCGGAGAACTGCTTTGTACAGCAATGGTTAGAAGCTGCTTTTAATAAACTAATATTTTGTGTCTTTTATATGTAATCAACAGGGAGTATTATAGACTTGTGCCTCTTTGTTGAAACATTCCACTAAACTTCTTTTCTCTTGACAATAATGGAAAAAATAGCTTGGGAAAAGCACAGATGTTCAAGAACATGTGTTGTTTGCTCCTAAGTCAGCTGAAGATCTTTTGTATTGCTCCAAGGTTTTTTTGTTTGTTTGTTTGTTTTGTTTTTTAATGCTATAGAGAAGAAATAGTTTGAGATATGTGATGGCGGGGTGGGGGGCAGAGTTACAAATTTAAGCGAGAGACCAACGTTGGGTGCCATTTGTCAGAATTCTAAAATGCCTCACCTTACGCAAAGAGGCGATATTCTTGAGCAGAGCTGTAGGCAGTTGGCCAAAGATTGGTCATTCCCACATGCTTCCTTCCCTACTCAGCCATAAGCATTCTGCCCTAGTTTTAGTCTTTGTTCTGTCCCAAACTTGAAACTGACAGTGTCTTCACAAAAGCAGAGGTATTTAATAATTCAGGTAATCCCTTGAGTAATTGGATAGGAGCTATTGTCTTTCTTTAGCTGTAGAAATTTGCTCCATGAGTCAGCTCTCCGCAAACTAGGCAGTTGGTTATCAGTTGCTTATCAGTAACTGTATAGGAAAATATTCTTGGAAAATGCTAGTTCTTTTGCCATTCTGCTACGTTCCAACCAAGTGGCTGTCCCCCATCAGTTTGACAGGCTAGTGCCCCGAAGTTTGCCTGTTCCATTTTCAATTTCGGTTAGAAGCTTCTTCCTTAGATTGAATCAAGAAAAGGAAGCTATATACCTTAGGTGAAGTTGGTAGGGACATCCTGCATAAGCCTATGAATCTTTAAGAAGAGTTGCCATAAAGAGAATGGGAACCAGCTGTTCCAAATCTCCACTGACGAAACGGGTTTTAACTGTAGCAGGAGGGATTTGGGTTAAATGTAAAGAAGAACTTCCTGAATGTGAGTGTTATTTAAAGCCAAGTATGGATTGAAAAGAGGCTGTTGAATTGTCTCTGGAGGAGAGAGAGCATGCTAGAGAAAGAAATGGAAGGGAGCCGAAGAGCAGGAGATTCCCCCTCTTATTCAAGATGGTTTAAATGTAATTCTGCCCAATAGGTATGAGGGCTTTATTCTCTTTTCTCACACTCACATCTCAGGTTATGAGGCTGAGAAGGTCAGACCCGAAGAATAGACAGACTTCAGTCATTAGAACTAAAATGCCAGGGGGCGCCTGGGTGGCTCAGTCGTTAAGCATCTGCCTTCGGCTCAAGTTGGGATCGAGCCCCACATCGAGCCCCGCATCGAGCCCCGCATCGAGCCCCGCATCGGGCTCCCTGCTCAGCAGGAAGCCCGCCTCTCCCTCTCCCACTCCCCCTGCTTGTGTTCCCTCTCTCTCTGTCAAATAAATAAATAAAATCTTTAAAGAAAAAAAGAACTAAAATGCCAGAGAACCCCCAGGTCTGGATGTCCTTTTGGTATAATTCTTAATTGGAAGGCAATGCTAAGGTGTGACCAATGGATGAGGAAGTGGACCCATGGTTAATTTTCCATCCTTATCATTAAAGATCAGTGTACACACTGAGTTCACAGTGTGCCGGGGGGAATTTGACACTGAGCAATTTCTGGAAAGACAAGTGGTTGGTAGGCTAAGACTGCTGGCCTTGGGATGGGTTGGGAGGCCTGGGGAGCAGTTACGGCTACCATGTCACAGCGGGGCCTGTGCCAGCAGAATATTTTTACCAGGAAGTCTCCGGCAAGCCCAGAGTTTCAGATCTCACTTAGCACTTTGAATTCCAGAGAATGGAGACTAAGGTCAGGGAAAACTGACCTTTTTTCTTCCCTGCTGGCTGTCACCTGCCCCTGTCCCCACTTGACACTCCCTTGGCACCTCCCTTTTCTTTGCATATCTTTGCTTTCAGTCTTCCTCCTTCAGTCTGTTTTTCTTGCAAATTATTTTTTTTAATTGTTTTATTTAACAAAAGTTTAAAGCTGTAAGTCAAACATTTTTTATTTACCTCTTAGGGGGAAAAATTCTACTAAGTTTAGTTTTAAGTGTTTCTTGTTTATAAATGATGCCAGGTGTTTTTCCCTGTGACCCAGTGACCATAGTAGAAATAGATTTCCTGCTTCTGTGCTGTTTCTCTCCCTCACTTTGTCTTTCTCTCTTCCTCTGTCCCCCCCCCCCCGCCCCTTTTTTTCCCCCTACTTCTCCACTGTCCTCTTCTGTGTGGATATTACTTACTTTCCTCCTCAGGCTCAAATCACCACCCTTCCTGCCTCCTCTGTCTCCCTCCCTGCTTGGTTCCTCCCCTTTCCTATCAGTGTTCCTGCTCCTTATGGTCCTTTCCCTCTTCCTTTTCACCTTCCTCTCCTCACCTTAACTGGACGCATGACTAGAAAATATGCTTTACAAAAGGGGCAGGCAAATGGGCTGGCCATTTGTTTTTTTAAATAAAGTTTTATTGGAACATAGCTACTCACTCGTTCATATGTTGTCTATGATTGCTTTTGTGCTACAGAGGCAGAGTTGAGTAGTCATGAATGATACCCTCTTCTGGTCTGCAAAGCCTAAAATATTTACTATCTAGCCTTTCAAGAAGTTTGCTGAATCTTGCTTTAAAATATTTTTATATTAAAATATTTTTGTATTTTTGTTCTTTATTTGGAAATTCAGGTGATTTGGATCAGTTTTAGATCTCCCATCCCTACTTAATGAAATTAAGTCGCCTTTTATAATTGCACGTTCCCCTAAATTTCTTACTTGAAGGCAATGGTATCCAAAAGAAATAAAGAAAGCCTCATCCTGACCATCAAACAAGGTGGGTAACACCAGAGGGTTGCTCGTGGTGTGTTAGTGTTGAGGTGCGTTTCCCACCTTCCACCTCTGACTGGACTCTTTTTAGTCTTTGGGGAAAAAAAATTCCATTGTAAATATTAAAAAAAAATCTAACAGCTAACTTTTCTTTTATGTCTACGAACCGTTTTTGGAAATGTTAGATGCTAGAGAAAAGACTCTGTTTTAATTTAACATGGCACCTAGATTACTGGCCCGTAGAAAAGCATTCCAATTTAGTTTGATTTAGATGGCTCAATCTGTTGTTGTCCCTTATTTATTTATTTATTTATTTGAGCAGCCCCTCTCTTTAGAGAAAGGAAAGGAACAGAATTAATCTTGACATTAGTCAGAATGTTACACTTGCACAGCTAGGTGTCACTGCGTTATGGTAGAAAAAGCCTGGTCTGAGAATAAAGACTTGGGCTCCTGGACTCTGTGGTGAACGCCTAGTATCTTGGGAAAATCAGAACCTCAGTTTTCCTCATCTGTTGAAAAGAACTCTGATGCCAGAGTTCTAGGATCAAGCTCCACTTTGGGCTCCCCGCTCAGCAGGGAGTCTGCTTCTCCCTCCCCCTCTGTCGGCCACTACCCCTGCTTGTGCTCTCTCTCTGACAAATAAATAAAAAAATAAAGAGAGGGGCCGCTAAATGAAGTGAGGGTGTGTGGCTGGTGGTCTTTTCTGCGGGTCTACTTCAGCTGTGGTTGAGAACCAAGCCTTTCCCATTGGTGGCTGTGTCTCTTTGCTCACACGTGGTGCCACATCTTTTAGTTGAAACAGAACGACAACAAACCATTCTCTTCCCCGGTGTCCCCCAGAAAAGGCTGTATCATTTTTTTGGTCTCTACTCTTGTCATTCAACCTGTATGGTTGTCAATTTTATTTTCTTTTTATGACTTTCATTATTTTGTATAACTTCTATGGTTTATTACAATTTTTATTAATTTTTTCATATACATGAAAATAACATGTATCTGTTGTAGAAAACTAGAAAACCCAGGAAAGTCTCCATGAAATACAATCAGTCGTAATCCAAACACCCAGAGAATACATGTATGTGTGTATATTTTCATAATTGTCCTAACCCTGTATAATTTTATATTCTGCTTTCTTAACTTCGTATCAGGAGGATTTTTCCCATGTCACTGAAAACTCTTGAAAAGTGTTGTTTGAAAAGTTCCCTTAGGGGCGCCTGGGTGGCTCAGTCATTAAGCATCTGCCTTCGGCTCAGGTCATGATCCCAGGGTCCTGGGATCGAGCCCCACATCGGGCTCCCTGCTCCACGGGAAGCCTGCTTCTCCCTCTCCCACTCCCCCTACTTGTGTTCCCTCTCTCACTGTGTCTCTCTCCCTCTGTCAAATAAATAAAAATTAAAAAAATCTTAAAAAAAAGAAAAGTTCCCTTATATTCTATCTTGTGGGTAAACTGTAAATTTTCTTGTTTGCCTATTTTTGGGTACTTAAAGTTTTTCAGAAAAATTTTTTTTCGATAAAAATATTTCCCAGTAATATTAATGGTCTTACTAATCCTTATCTGATTATATTCTTGTAGGAGAGTTCTAGAAGAGAACAAAGTTTTCTTTTTCTTTCTTTCTTTCTTTTTTTTGAGGATGAATTTTCTTAATAAGACTCCCAATCCACATTGCCAAACTACTTTCCCAAAAGGCTGAAACAATGAATAATTCTTCCAGGAGTGTGTGTCCACCTGTCTGAGACACACATGAAGAGCTGTAAATTAAGCCTTTTAAAACATTCCTTTCAATATGTCACTCTCCAGCTAGGAAACTTCCCGTGGCTGCGAGGTCAAATCTAAACTCCTTAGTGAAACTCTTCCATTTCTTCACTTGCAACTGATTTCTCAACCACTGCGATCGGGCATCCGCCCCCATCTGTCTGCCTGGAGGCATCAAAGAAACAGCCCTGGACTGGACAACGTGTCAGGAAATTAAGGTTCAGACCCCAGCCCTGCCCCTTTGTAGTATGTGACCTTGGACAAGTAACTTAATTTCTCTGAGCCCTTTTCCTCAGCTTTAAAATGGATATAATTAAAACTGACCTTGATTTGTGGGGCTTCTATGAGATAATATATGCAAGAAATGTTTTTAATTTGTAAATGTTAGGGGGTATATTGTTATCGAGACTACTCTTGGGGGTAAGGTGGTAGTCATTAGTGCTGTTCGCCAAATATTTCTGATTTCATTTAGGCTTATGGTAGAATTTCACGCCCCCGCCCCCCCTTAATTTGGATGTGGCCACGTGACTGACTTTGGCCAACACAATAGGAATGGAAGTGACGAGTGCACATACAGGCAAAACCTCGTAAGAGCTAGCCCCGTAGACAGCAGGGCTGTTTCCCATTCTCTCTCCCATGGCAAAGGGCAATTCTGGAGGTGGTCGCTCCGTGAGCCTGGCTCCTGGACAGAGAATATCAGTGTGGAGAGGAATCCGCAGTCAACCAGTGATGGATGTGTAACTTGAGCAAGAGTAAGACTGGGCCTCTCTAAAGCCTGAGGGTGGGGGTTTTTTGCGATTGTGCTCTAATCTGGTGGCATGAGCCTACTCTTGGTCCTTCTTCCTCTGTAAAATTTGGTATCACTGAGGATCTTGAAGCCCTCTTTTCTTTTGTCTTGGTGCCATTAATTCTCTTGGTGTTTTCCTCCATCTCTAACCTATCCTCAGTCTCCAAAGCATTCTCTCCCTTCATTTTCCACTTAAATGTGGCTATAAGATGAGCTCCTGACCTCATCATGTCCTTTTGGTATACGCCTACCCCGGCCAACTTGATTTATGTTCACAGTTTTCAATATTATGTCTCTCTTAACACTGTATGCTTGAAACAGCTTTCCAGTTTGAGAATCACTGGTCTACTCTTTCGTTTTTGTCTTGAGGGCTGGGACTCTAGATTAAATAAAATACAGGTAAAACACCTCCAGTGCTTACCTGGTACACAGTCAGTTTTCTGTACGTGCAGTGGCTCTTTTGTTGTTGTACCTTATCTCCCTCCTTCACTCCTCAAGTGCTCCCTCTGGTTTCTGGTAAGATGTCCTTAGAAGTAGAAGTCCTATAACAAAAACCTGTGGTAGGTCTAACATCACATTGCTGTCTAATACCCAGAGTGGAAAATTAGTACCCTTGCCCTAAAGTTACTTTGCTCAGTGTTTGCTTGGTTTTTTAGTTGAACTGTTGCCTTTAGGTGAGTCAGGCACTTCTCTAAGTTTTTTTTTTTTGTTTTTTTTTTAGGATTTTATTTATTTATTAGAGAGAGAGGAAGAGCAAGTGAGAGAGCATGGGGGGGAAGGTGCAGAGGGAGAGGGAGAGAATCCCAAGCAGACTCCCCACTGAGCGGGAAGCCCAACACAGGGCTCCGTCTCACGACCCTGAGATCAGGACCTGAGCCAAAACCAAGAGAGGGACACTTAACTGAGCCAGCCAGGTGCCCCCAGGCACTTCTAAGTTCTTAGAGTCATCCTTACTCCATACTGTTTTCTACACGGTTAATTGACTGACCCTGGGAGGAAGTTGACCTGCAGCAAACCTGCTCTGCTAATCGTCACTAATCTTCCCCTTGAATCTTCCAGCTCTACCACCGTCAGTGCACCTTGGTTTCCACTGGCTTTTCTCCTGACTATGTATTTAAAAATTTTTTTGAATTTTAATTTTAACTTTATGTTTAAATTTTTTTAATAAAGATTTTATTTATTTATTTGGGAGAGGGGAAGAGCAAGCGAGAGAGAGCGCAAGAGCACGAGCAGGGTGAGGGGGAGAGGGAGAAGCAGACTCCCCACTGAGCAGGGAGCCCAACGCGGGGCTCGATCCCAGGTCCCTGGGATCATGACCTGAGCTGACTGAGTCACCCAGGCGCCCCCCAAAACCTTTTTTTTTTTATTATGGTAAAATATACATAACATACACTTTACCATTTTAACCACTGTTAAGTGTACAATTCAGTGGCATTAAGTACCTTCACAATGCTGTGCAACCATCACCACTATCAGTTTCCAGAACATTTTCACCATTTCAAAGAGAAACTTTGTCCCATTAAACAATAACTCCCCATTCCATTCTCCCTTCAGCCTCCAGTAACCATTATTCTGTTTTGTCTCTATGAATTTGCCTATTCTAAGTACACCTCATACAAGGGGAATTATACCATATTTGCCTTTCTGTGTCTGGCTTTTTTCACTTGGCATAATGTTTTCAAGGTTCATCCATATTGTGACATGTGTCAGAATTTCATTCATTTTAATGGCTGAATAATATTCTATTGTATGGATATACCACATATTTTTTTTTCCCTTAAAACGTCAGTGGTTACTTGGGTTATTCTGAGAATATCTTGAGGCTCAATATGGTGCCGGCTGGTCCAAGTTCTCTACTCTCAGACAAACTTCTCCTTGAAACCCCTTTGCCTGAACTCCTTTGCCTCAAAGTCATATACTGAGTGATGAAAATAATGGGGAAGAAGATCAGGAAGGAGCAGAGGGAGAGTTCACAGACTACATAAATGTAATAGTGATAGATTTTTATTTCTTTTTACAAAAAAATATTTAAAAAATTGCTTGTGGTTAACAATTATATTCATGTTGTAAGTTTCACGTTTTTGGTAGCTGATTTTATGTGTTGTTTTTTTTTTCAATCCTTTTTGACTGCTACAAATAGCTTTTGTTTGTTTGTTTAGAAAGTTGGTGGTGGGACATACACAGAGCCTCTCGGTGCTTTAGTTAATACTTACTTGTGACATTTATTATTTTGTTTGGTGATTTAACTTCTGAATTTGGGGGGTTGTATATCTCATGTCTTTGGCGCTATGTTTTAAGTTTCTCCAGGGAGGAGACCATTCTATAGTTTGGCATACCCAGATAAAGAACATACATCTCTTAAACAACTTGATGCATATTTGGCTGTCCTTAAAACATTTCCTTTTAATTTGTTTCTTCCAGCAACATCCAAAACAATAGTACGCAGCTAGTAGGCATGCCATAATGCACTGCTTAACAAACTGGTTAGTCTATTGATTCCAGCTTTTCAGAGCCTGTTTTTCTTTTTATTTGACACTAGAATATTTGAAATATTCATCTTCCCTTATAACCACTGACATTCTTATTAGGATACATTCAGTACTGATCCTGAGCTGTAATACAAAGTTATCAGTTTATATCAGCCCCACCAATGGAAAAAAAATTCAGGGGCAGAGGATGAAGTTCCTCCTTACTAAATTTTATCTTTGTCTGTGGGCCTGTGTTCGTTAGCATCCCTGGTTTATGTAGTAAAATATTTTACTGCTTATTATAGTATCTTAATTCCCTGAGATTTACCAAGGACAAATGTGATCTTAGTATTATATTGTATTTCATTTCACAGGTTTGTTTCATAACCTCAGTAGTTAT
This sequence comes from Callorhinus ursinus, assembly GCF_003265705.2. Taxonomy (NCBI): domain Eukaryota; kingdom Metazoa; phylum Chordata; class Mammalia; order Carnivora; family Otariidae; genus Callorhinus; species Callorhinus ursinus. Next base: position 38,232,392 of record NW_027397076.1, read on the forward strand.
TTCTATTTGCAATTCTGTTTCCTTTCTAAATGTGTTAATAAAATGCTTGCATTAAGATTGGCTTGACTCCAGAACCTGATATGGTCATTCTTCAAGTAAGTGATAAAACTTGTGACAGTATAGCTCTTGGAGATCTTTGGATGCATCCTAACTATACAAGTGGGGAAACTCTTAGTTCCTTATAGAGTTAAATTAAGGTCAGACCTGGTTTCCGACACGAAGTTCAGATGTATTGGCAGATCCCCATGCTTGCATTTATTATACTGTAATTTGGGGCTTAAAGAGTTATATCCAGTCCATCCCCAACATCTGGATAGTGTTTATAACGATCACATTTGATCCTAATGTAATTTTGTTGGGGAATTCACTAGAATTCCTCTGTTGGCTACATTACAACTGAACATGAGATCTGCTAAAATATTACCAAAAACTAGTGAATATCCATAGAGAATACAAAAATAGATAGATTTCACCCCCCATCCCACCCCCCTGCATCATGTTCATCTATCTGGGCTTCCTTGTCTCCATTGATAAAAATAGGGGTGCTGCTTTAACAGCGGCCAACATTTGTCAAGGGTTTTGAACCTGGAGAAGCAGAGCAGGCACAAAAATCTTTCAAGGATGATTATTGTACACGTGCAACCACAAGGGCAGCATCATAAGACTCAACAGATACGGATGACATGAGCTTGATGGGGATTTTTCCTTTCATTTTCATTTTGATTTAGATGCTATTCCTTAGGGTTAGGAAAACATCTCTTGGAAAGTAGAGCCAAAGGATTGGTTTTAACCACCCTGCCCTATCCCCCCATCAATGGAAGCCCCAAACGAATCAAGTTGGGCCTTTTAAGGCCTGTAAAGGGAGCCTTCAATTATGTGAGGGGGACGTGGGGGAGGGTACATGGGAAGTTTGGCCATGCAGTTTCAGGACCTCCCAGCCCTGCCAGCAGGAAGATTATTAGCATATTTCATGTAATTTGTGCATAGCTATGTACCCTTCCCATGAAATAATTTTAACACTAAAAAAGAGACAGATGGGAAAAGAAAAAGACAGATAGGGAAGGACAGAAACTGTAACAGTCTTTAGAGAGGGAAAATTATTTCATTAAATCTAAACAGCATATGCTTTTCTGATGTATAGCATATGCAAGTCTATGCAAATTATTTAATAGCAGGGCGCTCAGAGTAATTTCCATTTCCTCCCTCGCTTGTGACGGGAATATTCCTTTTAATCAGATTAGATGACATCCTCTGCAAACTTTTGGGGGTTTCAACTTAATTTACCATGCTAAGTAGTTAGGGTAATTTGAAATAAAGCAATCAGTGGGCTGACATGAAGCCAAACCTCATTTGTATCTTTGAGATGAGGAGCTGGCCGGCTGTGTGAGCCCCACAGGACTTCTCCGTGCCCCCTCATCTTCTCCTCTCCCACTCCCCAGCACCCGACACCTCAGCAGCGTTTCCAAGGGTCAGTTGCCGTGTTTTGATGGCACCTAGTCGGATCTGTTTCCCATCCGCAGAGCCTGCATGCGATGCTGCATTCCATTCGACCTCCCCTGGCTACCACAATTTATGGTGCTGCCTCGAGCAATGATGGAAAGATGAATTCACACGCCTTAAAAACTTTTTCACCTGGGGAGGTCATGGACCCCCGAAAGGGTTTTAGAAATGGTCTGGAGGGGACCTACAGATAGTCCATTGGAGAGGTTCTGGGGAAAGGGAGGAGCAATGCAGTCCAGTACCATGGAAGGGCAAGGAGCGTCCTTGCAGGCAAGAATTCCTGCGGGACACACATCTGAAAGTGACAGCTGCTTATCAATGGTGCCTGTGCTGCAGGAGTAGGGCCAGCCCTTGGCAAAACCGCGAAGCTTGTTTGGGGACATTGTTCCTGGTTGAGCAGGCTTTGCGACGCACAGCTCCAAGGGGTGCCATGGTCTCGCAGTCACGGGGGCGTCTGTATAGTTGATACCTACAGTTCTCCAGCAGGTGGCAGTAAAGGGTCTTGGGGAGAAGTTTACTTCTAAAATCTCACCAGGTTGGTTTGGACTAGACTGGAGGCTGGTGGGCCTCGTCTTTCACAAGTCCTCTTCTTTGGGTGGTGATGTTTGGAGAAGGGAAAGATTTTAATTGCTTGAACTAATTCCCGGCAAAGTGTTAGCAGATGAAGTTTAAACATCATCCACACTAAGGCTGCTAGGGGTTTGCTAGCTACCAAGATATAAAAGGGAGACATTTAATGGTGAAGTTTCATGTACCAAGACAAGTAGTAAAGTTTCTTTCCCTCAAGGCAACGGGATCTTGGTTTTGAGGCACCGAGAACTGCTCCCTGTGGCAGAGTCAGACACTCCTTACTCAAGTTTTGTTTCTTTGGATGTGACAGATGGAAAAGAACAGGCTGCAATCAATTAACTCTTTAAAACTTATGAAGGGGGTGCCTGGGTGGCTCAGTCGGTTGCCTGGTTTCGGCTCAGGTTGTGATCCCATGGGTCGTGGGGTCGAGCCCCCACCTGGGGCTCTGGGCTCCATGGGGAGTCTGCTTGAAGATTCTCTCTCTCTGCCCCTCCCCACTCACTCTCTGTCTCAAATAAATAAATAAATCTTTAAAAAAAAATAAAACTTGTGAAGGGCATCATGTAGCCAGAGCAGGCCCCTTCCTATACACAGAGAGGAAATCAGGGCTCCAGTTTTCTGAGTGCCTACTGTGTTCTTCCATTCATTGCTTTTGCTCATCCCAGAGGCAATCCTCTACAGTGCTTACCATTTCCCCCATTTTGCAGAGACAAGGACTTCAGGCAAGTTCAGCCACTGTCAGGAAGTCTCAGTCAGCAGGTGGATTCAGATCTTAACCTGCCTGACCCCAAGGCCCACCTCATGTCAGTAGAGCAGTCTAACACATGACTCCTAAAAATCAGACCAAGGCCGACTTCTTTCGGTGATTTTGTTTTTTTGTTGAATAGGTAAAATATATGCATGATAAATTCAAGTATACAGTCACAAAGAAGTCTCTGTCCTTCCAGCCTCCTCCCAAGACCATGCTCCCACTGGCAACCACAGTTAATTTTTCCTGTGTATTCTTTCAGACATATTTTGAGCTTTTAGAAACACGTATGTATATATTCTTTCCTCCCCTTATATAAATGGTAGCACACTCTGCACACTGTTGTCTCTTTTTTCTTCCCACTTAATAATGAATCCTGGAGGTAAGCTAGATAATTATTTTTAACAACTGCAGAGTGGGAAATACTTCCCACTGTAGGTACACACCATAATTTTTATTTAGTTGAACTGATTTATTTAATTCAGTTTGATGAATCTAATGGAACGTAAATTGTCAAATGCCTATACTCCTGTCAGTGTAGTCAGCCTTTAACAACTTCTTGAGGAGCAAATGCCTCAAGACTGGAATAAGCATACGGCCTCCCAGAGTCACAAAACAGCAGGTACATTTGCGAAGAAAGGTTTTTTTGCATTTTAAAAATATAGTATTACCTCTAATAGGTGTGCTCACACACATGCACGCACCCAGGCACACCACTGGAAGTAGAATGAAAGACTCCCAAAGAAAGTACTAAAGACGTGTAAGAAAAGTTATCAGTGCTTGCAGGATCCTTATGCCTCTTTCACAGTGGTTGAACAACGAAACCTAGTCTGTGGTCTGTCTAACCGTCAACCCTTTCTTTGGGATAGGAGGAGATGGATCAGTAAGAAAACTGTAGGAATAGATCAGCCCTCCAGAAAAGAAAGAAAAGGAAATAACAAAAGAAGGAATTCTAAAATCTCTAAAGATAAAGAGGGAAATTCCTTTCTAATCCAGTAAAACTTCAATGTCTTTGGATAGAAAAAAATTCTTTTGGAGCTGATGTAAATACTGGTCTGCTTTCTATGTTGACACCTTATTAAGATGAATTACAACTCTAAAAGTGCTTGAGAGTTCCCCCAAAAGGTGGAATTTGTCTCCCATTAATTTTTATGCTCTCTAGAAGTTACAGGGAGCTTATTTAAAGAGACAGAGAATGAGAGAGAGAGCGAACACAACAGCTTTTTCCCCCCAATATCCACCTACATTTAAGGTCAGGCCCTGTCTAGGAATTTCCAGTACATCAGTGGAACACCTGGGAAGATGAGACTTTCAAATATCCCACATAGTTTCATTTTTCCTCCTAGGTTTTCTGTTCAAATGGCAAATCTACTAAGAATCTGTTAAGTGTTAATATTGATCCAATATTTCTAGTATGGTACTTTTATTTCCACATTTGTGCTATTAAAGGAATCTTACCCTATTTTCAGGACCCCTCCCAGTCTATTGCAAGCAGTCATTTGATGTCCAAGGATCTGGAGGCTGGTATTCTCGAGACTGACCGTCTGCACGGCTCCCCTCCACACCACGCAGGAGCTACACCGCTCCTACCCCATCTCCTCCCTCACCTACAGACTGTGTGTTTGCTGGTTGCAAAGGACCTCAGAAGTAACCGTACTAAAGCACAGGAGTGGAGAGTGACCAACATTTGACTTAAAGCAGAAGGTACCAGAGTGAAGGAGCTACATGTGACATGGTGACAAAATGGAATGAGCTGGAACACGCAGAATTGTGAAGTTTTATATTTGGAAGAAACCTTAGAAGTCATCTAGTCTAGTGGTTTCTGAGGCTGGTCATAAGCATCAGCTGAGAAATATCACACACACACACACACACACGCACACACTGGCAGGAATGAATTTACACCACATCATGCAGGTGCAAGAAATGTCACATCATTTATCTAAATCAGATGAAGGCAGTTGTGACCAAGGAAGGGGGACTCCCTTTCTCTTTGGGTTGTATAAATGTTCGTGGGGACTTTTGTGTGATTATAATAGTCGGCTATTGCCGCAATGATGTATCACAAGCTCAGTGGCTCATAACAGTACATTTATTTCTTACGCTCACAGGGCTGTGAGTTAGAGGGGACAGATCTGCTTAGGCTACAGGCTGGGTTCAGGCGTGCGCCACGAGGCTTTCATTTGCCTTCAACCAGCGGCAACTCAGAACATGTTCTGCTCATGGAAAATACCAGGAATGCAAGAGATCAGACAAACCATGCATGTCCACTTCAAGCCCCTGCTGTAGTCACACCCCCCAAAGTTATTCATGTGCCCAAGCCCAGTGGAAGTGGGACAGTATCCCCACCACAGTGTGGGGGGGTGCTCCAGAGTTACATGCAAATGGTTTGGATGTATACTCCTATTAGAGGCAAGTGAAGAATTGGACCAACGATTCCTATCTTCATCTGGCTTCCCAGACATGGTACTCATGGTTTTTTGCCTGCTCCTCTGGATAGTCCTGCTAAGTTTCTTTTGTGGCTCCTTCTCTTTCCAAGCATGCAACACTGGAGATTCCCAGGGCGCATTCTTCTGCATTCTTTTCTCTTTACTTGTATCCCCTTGTTCATCACAATGCAGACTCATGGCTATAAATACTGAGGACATCCACAGTTCCATCTACACCAGTTCTGAGGCCCAGAATATATCCTTTTGGATGCCTAACACACATCTCAAACTCACTATGTATGTCCCATTGCTCTACCTCCAGCCTTCTCTCTCAGTGATTGGACAATCCATCTCCCAGTCACCCAACCCAACAACCTTGGACCCATCATTGAGTCTGATCTTTCTCTCACACTGTTATCTGATCTCTAGGCATATGCAATTGCTTCTAACTTCAAAACGGAACCAGAATCTTATTTCTTACTGCCCTCACTGACCATCCTATCCTGTCTGAACCAGTCATTTCTCATGTGGACAACTAAGATAGCCTCCCGACCCATCTCCCTGCTTCTACTTTTGCCACCTATAATTTATTCAGAATAATCCTTTCCAAATGTAATGCACATCAAGTCAGTCTTCTGCTCAAAACCGCATTTCCGAAGATGGCAGAGGAGTAGGAGACCTGGATTTCGTCAGGTCTCAGGAATTCAGCTGAATGGGGATCAAACCATTCTGAACACCTACGAACTCAACAGGAGATCGAAGAAGAGAGTAGCAACAACTCTCTGAACAGAGAAGCGACCACTTACTGGAAGGTAGGACGTGCGGAGAAGTGCATCCGAGGCGATATTCGGGAGGATAGACGGTGGGGGAGGGGGCCTCCGTCGGCCGCTGCTGGCAAGTGCTAGAGCCGCGGAGCACAAAATCGGACCTTTTAGAAGTCGGCTCCGCTGAGGGATGTCGCCCCAGTGGCTAAGCGGGGGGTGGAACCCTCCTGGGACAGTGTGGTCTCAGGACCCTCGGGGTCACAGAAAGACCGGGGGTGCCTGAGTGCGGCAGAGCTCCCACGTATCAGAGCGGGGAAGCCGGCTGCAGAGACGGAGCCGAGGCGCGGGCTCTCAGCTCGGGGTGGCCATAAACTGTGGTCCGCGGCCCAGTCGGGGCACGGCTCCCCCAGCAGGGACCCAACAAGCAGCAGATCCGGGAAGACTCCCCTTCCTCCCCCTGGAGGAGTGGCGCGGGAGCGCACCGCAGGGATCTGCTGGGTTTGGAGACTCCACACGGGGTCGGGAGCCAGAGATAGAAATGCTCGGTCACAGGCCGGGTGAGCACGGAGTGCGGCCGGAGACTGGGGAGACGGGAATGACTGCTTTTCTCTGGGGGCGCGCTGAGGAGCGGGGCCCCAAGTTCTTGGCTCCTCCGGGTGGAGATTGGGAGGCCACCATTTTCATTCTGGTCCTCCAAAGCTGTACCGAGAGCTTGCAGGGAACAAAAGCTCGTGAGAGCAAACCCGAGCAGCTTGCTTAACCGGGACTGACAAGGGCGGGGCAATTCCGCCTCCTCAAAGACCTTTGGCAACCACGGCAACAGGCCCCTCCCTCAGAAGATCAGCACGAACAGCCAGAAAGCCAAGACCAAGTTTACTGATCAAGGAGAACGGGAGAACTCCAGCGCTAGGGGAATACTGCACATAGAATTCATGGCTTTTTTTTACAATGATTCATTAGTTTTTCAAAGTTAATTTTTTTAACTGTTTTTTTTTTAAATTTTTCTTTTTCCCCTTTTCAACGAACATCTTATCAATCCCTTTTTAAAAAAAAATATTTTTTATTTTTAATTTTTAGGGTCATATTTTATCCCTTCATAGTAGTTACCCTTATTTTTGGCATATATATATATAAATTGTTCTCTCTTTAAAATTTTAAGATACAGTTTCTTCTAACAGATCAAAATATACCCTAAATCACTAGTGTATGGCTTTGTTTTAGTCTCCTGCCTGATCACATTCTCTCCCTTTTTTTATTCTTTTTTTTTAAATCTTCTTTCTTTTTTCAAACAACTTCTTCTTATCAATTCCTTTTATAAAACCTTTTATAATTTTCATCTTTACAGTCATCTTCCATCCCTTCATTGTATCAACCCTTATTTTGTACATAGATAAGTCTTCCTTTAAAATTTTAGGAGGCACTTTTTTCTAACAGACCAAAATACACCCAAAATCTAGTGTGTGGCACTGATCTATGCACTAGCCTGATCATATTTGATCATATTCTGTTTTTTTTGTATTGTTCTGTTTTTGTTTTTATCTTTTTCTTTTTGTTTTTGTTTTTCTTTCTCTTTCTTTTTTCTTTCTTTACCTTTCTTTTCCCCTGGTTTCAGGTCTTTTCTGATTTGTATAGAGTATATTTGCTGGGGACGTTGTTAACCTGTTAGCATTTTGTTCTCTCATTCATTTATTCTCCTCTGGACAAAATGACAAGACGAAAAAAATCACCTCAGCAAAAAGAACAAGAGGTAGTACCGGCAGCCAGGGACCCACTCAATACAGACATTAGTACGATGTCAGACCTAGAGTTCAGAATCATGACTTTAAAGATACTAGCCGGGCTTGAAAAAAGTGTGGAAGTTATTAGAGAAACCCTTTCTGGAGAAATAAAAGAACTAAAATCTAACCAAGTCGAAATCAAAAAGGCTATTAATGAGGTGCAATCAAAAATGGGGGCACTAACTGCTAGGATAAATAAGGCAGAAGAAAGAATCAGCGATATAGAAGACCAAATGATGGAAAATAAAAAGGCTAAGAAAAAGAGAAACAACTACAGGATCACGAGGGCAGAATTTGAGAGATAAGCGATACGATAAGATGAAACAACATTAGAATAATTGGGATCCCAGAAGAAGAAGAAAGAGAGAGAGAGGGGCAGAAGGTACATTGGAGCAAATAAGCAGAGAACTTCCCTAATGTGAGGAAGGAAACAGGCATCAAAATCCAGGAGGCACAGAGAACCCCTCTCAAAATCAATAAAAATAGGTCAACACCCCGACATCTAATAGTAAAACTTACGAGTCTCAGAGACAAAGAGAAAATCCTGAAAGCAGCTTGGGAGAAGAGATATGTAACCTACAATGGTAGAAACATTAGATTGGCAACAGACCTATCCACAGAGACCTGGCAGGCCAGAAAGGACTGGGATGAGATCTTCAGAGCACTAAATGAGAAAAATATGCAGCCAAGAATACTATATCCAGCTAGGCTGTCATTGAAAATAGAAGGAGAGATAGAAAGCTTCCAGGACCAACAAAAACTAAAGGAATTTGCAAACACGAAACCAGTCCTAAAAGAAATATTGAAAGGCGTCCTCTAAGCAAAGAGAGAGCCTAAAAGCAGCATAGATCAGAAAGGAGCACAGACAATATACAGTAACAGTCACCTACAGGCAATACAATGGCAATAAATTCATACCTTTCAATAGTTACCCTGAATGTAAATGGGCTAAATGCCCCAATCAAAAGACACAGGCTATCAGATTGGATTAAAAAACAAGACCCATCAGTATGCTGTCTGCAGGAGACTCATTTTAGACCCAAAGACACCCCCAGATTGAAAGTGAGGGGGTGGAAAACAATTTACCATTCTAATGGACACCAAAAAAAGCTGGGGTGGCAATCCTTATATCAGACAAATTAGATTTTAAAACAAAGACTGTAGTAAGAGATGAAGGACACTATATCCTACTTAAAGGGTCTATCCAACAAGAAGATCTAACAATTGTAAATATCTATGCCCCTAACATGGGAGCAGTCAATTTTATAAGGCAATTAATAACAAAAGCAAAGAAACACATTGACAACAATACAATAATAGTGGGGGACTTTAACACCCCCCTGACTGAAATGGACAGATCATCTAAGCAAAAGATCAACAAGGAAATAAAGACTTTAAATGACACACTGGACCAAATGGACTTCACAGACATATTCAGAACATTCCATCCCAAAGCAACGGAATACACATTCTTCTCTAGTGCCCATGGAACATTCTCCAGAATTGATCACATCCTAGGTCACAAATCAGGTCTCAACCGGTACCAAAAGATTGGGATTATTCCCTGCATATTTTCAGACCACAGTGCTTTGAAACTAGAACTCAATCACAAGAGGAAAGTCGGAAAGAACTCAAATACATGGAGGCTAAAGAGCATCCTACTAAAGAATGAATGGGTCAACCAAGAAATTAAAGAAGAATTAAAAAAATTCATGGAAACCAATGAAAATGAAAACACAACTGTTCAAAATCTTTGGGATACAGCAAAGGCAGTCCTGAGAGGAAAGTATATAGCAATACAAGCCTTTCTCAAGAAACAAGAAAGGTCTCAAATACACAACCTAACCCTACACCTAAAGGAGCTGGAGAAAGAACAGCAAATAAAGCCTAAACCCAGCAGGAGAAGAGAAATAATAAAGATCAGAGCAGAAATCAATGAAATAGAAACCAAAAGAACAGTAGAACAGATCAACAAAACTAGGAGCTGGTTCTTTGAAAGAATTAACAAGATTGATAAACCCCCGGCCAGACTTACCAAAAAGAAAAGAGAAATGACCCAAATCAACAAAATCATGAATGAAAGAGGAGAGACCACAACCAACACCAAAGAAATACAAACAATTATAAGAACATATTATGAGCAACTCTATGCCAGCAAATTAGATAACCTGGAAGAAGTCGATGCATTCCTAGAGATGTATCAACTACCAAAATTGAACCAGGAAGAAATAGAAAACCTGAACAGACCTATAATCACTAAGGAAATTGAATCAGTCATCAAAATTCTCCCAACAAACAAAAGCCCAGGGCCAGATGGCTTCCCAGGGGAATTCTATCAGACATTTAAAGAAGAATTAATACCTATTCTCCTGAAACTGTTCCAAAAAATAGAAATGGAAGGAAAACTTCCAAACTCGTTTTATGAGGCCACCATTACGTTGATCCCAAAGCCAGACAAAGACCCCATCATAAAGGAGAATTACAGACCAATATCCTTGATGAACATGGATGCAAAAATTCTCACCAAAATACTAGCCAATAGGATCCAACAGTACATTAAAAGGATTATTTACCATGACCAAGTGGGATTTATCCCTGGGCTGCAAGGTTGGTTCAACATCTGCAAATCAATCAACGTGATACAATACATTAACAAAAGAAAGAACAAGAATCATATGAGCCTCTCAATAGATGCAGAAAAAGCATTTGACAAAGTACAGCATTCTTTCTTGATCAAAACTCTTCAGAGTATAGGGATAGAGGGTACATACCTCAATATCATAAAAGCCACCTATGAAAAACCTACAGCAAATATCGTTCTCAATGGGGAAAAGCTGAGAGCTTTTCCCCTAAGGTCAGGAACGTGGCACGGATGTCCACTCTCACCACTGCTATTCAACATAGTATTAGAAGTCCTAGCCACAGCAATCAGACAACAAAAAGAAATCAAAGGCATCCAAATCGGCAAAGAGGAAGTCAAACTCTCACTCTTTGCAGATGATATGATACTGTATGTGGAAAACCCAAAAGACTCCACCCCAAAACTGCTAGAACTCATACAAGAATTCAGTAAAGTAGCAGGATATAAAATCAATGCACAGAAATCAGTGGCATTCCTATACACCAACAACAAGACAGAAGAGAGACAAATCAAGGAGTCGATCCCATTTACAATTGCACCCAAAACCATAAGATACCTAGGAATAAATTTAACCAAAGAGGCCAAGGATCTGTACTCAGAAAACTATAAAATACTCATGAAAGAAATTGAAGAAGACACAAAGAAATGGAAAAACGTTCCATGCTCATGGATTGGAAGAACAGACATTGTGAAGATGTCAATGCTACCTAGAGCAATCTACACATTCAGTGCAATCCCCATCAAAATACCATCCACTTTTTTCAAAGAAATGGAACAAATAATCCTAAAATTTGCACGGAACTAGAAGAGACCCCGAATAGCCAGAGGAATCTTGAAAAAGAAAAACAAAGCTGGCGGCATCACCATTCCGGACTTCGAGCTCTATTACAAAGCTGTCATCATCAAGACAGTATGGTGCTGGCACAAAAACAGACACATAGATCAATGGAACAGAATAGAGAGCCCAGAAATGGACCCTCAAGTCTATGGTCAACTCATCTTCGACAAAGCAGGAAAGAATGTCCAATGGAAAAAAGACAGTCTCTTCAACAAATGGTGTTGGGAAAATTGGACAGCCACATGCAGAAGAATGAAACTGGACCATTTCCTTACACCACACACAAAAATAGACTCCAAATGGTTGAAAGACCTAAACGTGAGACAGGAGTCCATCAAAATCCTAAAGGAGAACACAGGCAGCAACCTCTTCGACCTCAGCCGCAGCAACGTCTTCCTAGAAACATCGCTAAAGGCAAGGGAAGCAAGGACAAAAATGAACTATTGGGATTTCATCAAGATAAAAAGATTTGCACAGCAAAAGAAACAGTACACAAAACCAAAAGACAACCAACAGAATGGTAGAAAATATTTGCAAATGACATATCAGATAAAGGGCTAGTATCCAAAATCTATAAAGAACTCATCAAACTGAACACCCAAAGAACAAATAATCCAATCAAGAAATGGGCAGAAGACATGAACAGACATTTTTCCAAAGAAGACATCCAAATGGCCAACAGACACATGAAAAAGTGCTCAACATCGCTCAGCATCAGGGAAATCCAAATCAAAACCTCAATGAGATACCACCTCACACCAGTCAGAATGGCTAAAATTAACAAGTCAGGAAACGACAGATGTTGGTGGGGATGTGGAGAAAGGGGAACCCTCCTACACTGTTGGTGGGAATGCAAGCTGGTGCAACCACTCTGGAAAACAGTATGGAGGTTCCTCAAACAGTTGAAAGTAGAGCTACCATACGATCCAGCAATTGCACTACTGGGTATTTACCCCAAAGATACAATTGTAGGGATGTGAAGGGGTATGTGCACCCCAATGTTTATAGCAGCAATGTCCACAATAGCCAAACTGTGGAAAGAGCCAAGATGTCCATCGACAGATGAATGGATAAAGAAGATGTGGTGTATACACACACACACACACACACACACACACACACACACACACACAATGGAATATTATGCAGCCATGAAAAGGAACGAGATCTTGCCATTTGCAACGACGTGGCTGGAACTGGAGGGTGTTATGCTGAGTGAAATAAGTCAATCAGAGAAAGACATGTATCATATGACCTCACTGATATGAGGAATTCTTAATCTCAGGAAACAAACTGAGGGTTGCTGGAGTGGTGGGGGGTGGGAGGGATGGGGTGGCTGGGTGATAGACATTGGGGAAGGTATGTGCTATGGTGAGCACTGTGAATTGTGCAAGACTGTTGAATCACGGATCTGTACCTCTGAAACAAATAATGCAACATATGTTAAGAAAAAAGAAAAAGAAGAAGATAGCAGGAGGGGAAGAATGAAAGGGAGTAAGTCGGAGGGGGAGATGAACCATGAGAGACGATGGACTCTGAAAAACAAACTGAGGGTTCTAGAGGGGAGGGGGGTGAGGGGATGGGTTAGCCTGGTGATGGGTATTAAAGAGGGCACGTTCTGCGTGGAGCACTGGGTGTTATGCACAAACAATGAATCATGGAACACTACATCAAAAACTAATACTGTAATGTATGGTGATTAAGATAATAAAAAAATTTAAAAAATAAAAAAAAACCGCATTTCACCCAAACTAAAAACCCAAATCCTTGCAATGCCCTGCAATACCTAATACATCATCGGTTCCCTACCCTTATTTCATATGCTACCATTTCCTTCCTCACTTACTCTGCTCCAGCCATTCTGACCTCCTTATTGTTCCTTGAATGCACCAGGCATACTCCTGCCTTACTGACTTGGCTTTCTCTTTCTCAAATACTCTTCCTCCAGATATCTGCTTTTCTCAGATGTCTGCCTCAGACATCTCCCTTACCTCCGTTTAGTCTTTGCTTAAATGTTAGCTTTCCATTGAACCAACTCTGGTCAATATATTTAATATTGAACCTGATGCCTCTCCCCAATCCTGATTCAGTACTCCTGATTACCCTTAACTTGCTCTACTTTTTCTTTTTCCAAAACATTTATCACCTTCTAACAGTATATCATTTATTAATTTGTTATGCTTATTATTTATAGTAGGATCATTTGTCTGACAGATGGAGGTAAGGTGTCTTGAGGACAGGACTTCTTTTTTGTAGTAACACAAGGGTTCTGTATTCGCTAGCAGTAACCTTCTCTTGGTGCAAATTCATAAATTACTTGTAGGATCCACTTCTTTTTCTCATTAGCCCATGATAATGAAAGTATGACTATTTGGTTTCTAAGCAATTATAAACACCCTTGTAAATTTGGGCTCTGAAATTGCAAAAACAATTGCAAATTTGGACACTAAAGTCACTCAATAAAATATGATTATGCTGATAAGATTATACTAATTTTTATTTTAGTTTAAATGAAAACACACAAAACTTGCTTCAGAAAACTCTCTGGACCTCCCAGAATAGATCTATGGACCCCAATTTTGGAATCACAGCCCTATGGAATGATAATTTCTTAGTAGGTGTTAAGGTCACTCAAAGGAAAGCAGTGAGCTTGGAGCCCATGAAATGTTTCTTATGATGTTATACATTCACCTTGTGAAGCAAAGCATAAATCATGTTGTTCCTTCCAACCCCCTCTCCCCACCTATAGATCAAGTTCAAAGTATTAGTAAGCAGGTTGAACAGGAAAAGGAGCCAGTATTTACTGAACCCCTAATAAACGCCAAGTGTTTTTGTATGTACCATCTCATTTATCGTCCCATCAAAACTACTCAATTATTTCCCCACTGTTACAGAACAAAAAACAAACTCAGGGAAATTTGATGACTTGCCCAAGGTCACATAGAAAGTGGCTGAATTCTTTCAAAAATATTCTTTATTTGACAAATTTCAGACTTAAGGAAAAGTTGCAAGAATTGCACAATCTATATTCTTCACCCAGACACCCCATTTAAAACTGGCTAATCCTCCCAGTTATGTCCTTTACAGCAAAAATCTAATCTAAGGACACACGGTGCACTCAGTTGAGTTTCTAGTCTCTTTGTCCTGGAACAGATCCTCAGTCTTTTCATGACCTTGACATTTGTGAAGATTATACACCTGTGATTTGTAGAATGTCCCTCAGTTTGTGGTTTTCTTCTAATGCTTTTTCGTGATCTTTTTTTGTTGCATCTTATTGAGAGACATGTGTCTGTCTTGTTACTGGTAGTGTTAACTGACTTTGACCTCTTGATTAGGATTGTGGTGTCTGCTTTTGTCTCTCTACTGTAAAGTTATTTTCTCCCTTGTTATTAACAAATGTTTTGTGGGGAGATACTTTGAGACTATAAACTCTCATTCCCCATTCCACACTCACCCACTACTTTTGGCATCCATTGATGTTTCTTGCAAGAGTTAATTATTACTATGGTAATTGCCACTATAGTGATCTTCCAATTCCATCATTCTTTCTGTATTTACTGTCTTGCTTTCTGCTTTAAGGAAGAGCTTTCTCCTCATTTCCTTCTTCCTTTCTTCCCTTTCTTCCTCCCTTCCTTCCTTCTTTCATACATTCACTGATGTCAGTGTGGGTGCATGAATTACTGCTTACCAAGTGGATTAAAATCCATTACTGTCATTATTTATTTTGATGCTCAAATTGTCCCAGATTTGGACAGTGGGAGTCCCTTCAAATTGGTTTCAAATCCATGTCTTCTAGATCTGGAGTTTCTTTCATTATACACTTTATGTCACATCAAATAGATAGAGGAAAAAATAACTGCAAAATTAGAAAAGAAATGAAGTAGGAATGGTGCATGGCATGGGTTAAAGAGTCAGGCTTGAAATCACCAAAATCTTGGTTAAAATCCTGGCCTAGTCTCATCTTAGTGGAATGATATCGGGCAAGTTCTTGGCCTTGCCATGCCCTCATTTACTTATTTGTAAAGTGGAGATGATAAGATTTGTGTTACTAGGTTACTAGGTTGTAAGAATTACAAAAGATAATGTGTTGTATTAAGGGGTGTGACACAGTGTTTGGTGCACAGTTGGTATGCAGTACATGGTAGTAATTATACATAATTATGAGCCACACTCTTCACTCCTTTAGAAACTGGAATGGGATAAAAATCTATCTCACAGAATTATTAAAAAGATATGAAGCAACATATGTAAAGCCATCTAGCACACGTAAGTATTAAAAAATGTAACTATGAGGATTGATATTATTATTTTCTGAGCTTCCATTTCCTCATCTTTAAGAGGGCAACGCTATCCACATCCCAGATTTGTTGTGAAAATGAAGTGAAGCTACCTACGGAAAACTCCCAGCCCAGTGCTGGGTACTTAGAATGCACACCATAAATAAGAAGGGTGGTTATTGCAAAGCAGATTTAAGAACATCTGGAGAAGTTTTAGAGAAGGAAAATACCAGGTCACCTGAGGAAAATCGTGCATGCTCTCGTGTGTGTGTGTGTGTGTGTGTGTGTGTGTGTGTGTGTGTGTGTGTATGTGTGTGTGTGTGTGTGTCTGTGAGCGAAAGAGAGACAGAGAGAAGCCAAGCCAGTCACTACCACTTACCACTCTCCGAATCTGAGTCTCTCTTTTCCTGGATCACTGCTCACTCCTCTGGATTGAAGGAGAAGGCATACTTACATGTAATTGGTTTGGTCAAGTGCAGTGATTTAGAGATGCACTCACATTCCCTAATCTCATTTTTATCCACTTGCCTCTAGCAGGGATTCTAATCAGCCTCCCCACTGATTTACTTCACTTCCTGTAATGAGAGAGCATCAGAAGTGACAAGAAAGCCGCCACGGTGGTCACTGAGGGCTCAGCACCTTGGCCGAGATGGATTCAAGGAAGGCTCTTTGAATAGGAAAAGCCACAGATCAGCATTAATGCTTGCACGTTCATAAGACCTGCCTTAGTTTAAATTTTCTGTTTTCATTCAAAACAAATAGCATTCAGTAGGTCTGCAGGCAATCAAGTCAAATGCCAAATGAAGTTTATCCTTCATAACCAAGGCTGGTGACAGAGGAAATTTAGGTCTTTGGAAATAGGTCAGGAGTGCTTGGAACACCTCACCAAGTGGTTGCCTCCGAGAGATAGCCTAGTACTCTCCTTCCTCCTTCATTCATAATAAATGCCAAAGGCATTTCAGAATCAAGTATTTTACCCAAAAGAAAGGCAGTCGGTTCAATGCTTTAAACACAGCTGTGGGGCGCTGACGCTCGAAGGGCTCAACAAGGAATCCAAACACCATTTGTGTTCCTCGGGTGTGCAGGGTATTGCAGTCCACACAGGACACGGATTATTTTATTTCATTCGCACCACAGTATTGGGCTGTAAATACTGTTCTTATCTCAAGTTACGGACTAGATGACCGAGGTAAAGAAAATGCTTTTGCAAGGTCACGGGGCAGTGGCTCGGTGAGGATTCACACGGAGGCAGCCTGACCCTGGAGTTCAAGCTCGCATCCTCCTCTAAATACCAGAGGGATTAGAGTTTTGTTAGTACTGCTCTTTTGTTTTTGATACTTCTCTTTGGCTGTGGAGCTGTCACTTGCCCTGGGAATTCACCTCGAGCTGAGTAATGACATCAGCCGACACCGAATCCTCTCTGGACGCGCCTGCGCCGCTGCCCTGGGCCCCCGTCCCATTTCTCAGACCAGCCCACCCGCCACCTGCCCAAGGCGCCTGGCGGTGCGCATGCAGTTCGTTGCAGAAGCGCCCAGCGCTCCTTTGTCCTGTTTCTGTGACTTATTTTCAACAGTGGTATCTAGCTCTGTGACTTCTGTCCAGTTATTTAACTTGCTGGCTTCTATTTCCGAATCTGTACTCTGGATGGTTGGAGGAGATGTTCCAGAATAGTCCCTCCAGCTCAGCCTTAATGAGTTTCTACATGGCTGGGTGACTACTTTCTTGCCTCTCTTGCTCAGCCTCTCCAGGAATCCAACCCCTTCAGGGCCCTTCTTTGGCTTTTTAATCCCCCTTGTAGTTTTGTCTCCCTTTTTCTCTCTTCTTCCAAACGTTCTCTCCTGTTTTTCCCCCCTTTCTCAGCTTTCTTGTGCCCGCCTGCCCACCCCCCCTTCTTTCCTTCCCCTCTCCTTTGATTTCCTTTCTCTGCCCCTTTCACTCTCTTGCTATGTCCCTGCTCATCCCCTCTTGTCTTTTGGTCTCTCCTCCCTCTCTCTTTTTAGTATCTCTCTTTTCTCTGAATATTCTCTTCTCTCCTGCTCTTCCTCACACTTTTCTTTTTCTTTCTTTCAACCCACTTTATTTTCCCTTTGCAGCGCTGTTTAGATACAAGTGGAAAATACCAGAAGGATTGACCAAAGGAAATACAGAATGGGTGGTAAATTTCTTTCAAAAAAGGGGAATGTACACTTAGGATAGTTAGAAGTTTGAGCACTAAAAATATGTTATCTTCGGGCACCTGGGTGGCTCAGTCGGTTAAGTGTCTGCCTTTGGCTCAGGTCTTGATCCCAGAGTCCCGGGGATCAATCCCACATCGGGCTCCCTGCTGAGCAGGGATTCTGCTTCTCCCTCTGCCCCTCATCTCGCTTGCTCTCTCTCAAATAAATAAATAAAATCTTTAAAAAAAACATGTTATCTTAGTTTCTCTGTGCTGATAATCTCATCATTGTCATTGCAAATATGTTTGAGGTTTTAATTCAACAGGAGCATTTTTTCCTTGGGAGTTGTGCATTTTTGGTGCCTTTCTGGAATAACCTGGGTTGCTTCCTACAGTAAAAATGGTACTTACAAATTGGTAGTTCTCTTTAGAAAACTTGAAACAAAAGAATGATCCTCAAAAGACCCAGACTGAAACTTACACCTCTTTTAGCATATCAGATTGAAAATTCACAAATTAGGGGCGCCTGGGTGGCTCAGTCGGTTGAGTGACTGCCTTCAGCTCTGGTCGTGATTCCAGGGTCCTGGGATCGAGCCCTGCATCAGGCTCCCTGCTCAGTGGGGAGCCCGCTTCTCCGTCTCCCTCTGCTGCTCCCCCTGCTCGTGCTCTCTCTCTCTCTCAAATAAATAAATAAAATCTTAAAAAAAAGAAAGAAAATTCATAAATTATATCGGCTGAGTGGATGCAGTCAGTGATGTCAGTATTTTATCTTGTATTCTTTCTCTGTGCTTCACAAATCTATTTTGTATCCCTTCATTTTGAAATTATTAAGGACTTATCCTTTTCTAAAAGGCTTCTTATATAGCCCAGATATGTTATGTAGAAAAACTGCTTTGTTTCTTGTAATGAATCCTCCGTTAACCTCATTGACAGACAGACATCGGTTGCATTTTAGCAAAGTCTTTACAGTTGCATGATCTTTTAGCAAACAACAATTTTTTTTCTAGGCCTCTTTTCTGTGCCAACTGAATTGAGACAGGCTTTTTAAAAATAAAACAATGTTTAGGAACAACCTTTATTTTAAAAATCACTCATGCTTATAAAACCTGTTGTTTAAAATATGTGTTTTGGTCTGGGACTTTATACTGTTTGCTCTTGTAAACACTCAGATCCTTTCAAGGTTTCCAACTCTTATTTCTCAGGAGGAGAGGATAATTGCTAAAATCATCAATATGCCTCCAATATTGTTGTATAAGTCATACCAGTATTTTTAAAGACATGGAGATAGACCTGTGTTTGCTATGAAGGGATGAAGGAATTGTCTTTGATTCCTAATTTCTATGAATTTTTTTGCCTAATCTTTTCTTAGAGACCTCAGATAATCATAGCATTTTGAAGGGGCTAGGTTGATATTTGGTTCAGGAGGGACTCTACCCTCCTCTCAGAATCTTGGATTCTAGCCCCAAAATATACATCAGGTTTGGAATTTAATTTAATTCTTGGAAAATAGTTTCTTCGTAGATTTTTTAATAAAAAGGAGATTTCAGAAGTCTGATCAGGTGGTCTCCACACAGAGACCTACAGACCACTTCCTGACTTGTGCATGACCTCTTGTGTAAGAGGACCATGGCTGTTCAGTCAACCGGCTTAACCAACAGCTGGGGTGGCTCTGAAGGCCTCCTGCTGTGGCTGATGTGGGCTTACATTTGAAAGCGTCCAGGCCCATGGGAGCTCCAAACTTAGAGTATCTCCCCAGGAGTTCGCGCTGGAGAATAAATGAGCTCATTAGTGATGTGTAGACTATCCATAAAGGCCTCTTGCCCTGAGACCCAGAAAATATTAAAGAGGAGAACAAGCTTAGCTTCTGAAAGGCAAATGGAAGTCGAAAGATACCACAGAAAGAGCATGCATTCAATGGGGAGGTAACGAGGGAAGAAGACAGTGGATCTGCTCTCCAGGAATGGACCTTCAAGAGAAAACCTGCTCAGGAAGTCGCTGGTGAAGGTGAGCCATCTCCTGCAGCCTGCCATAATCTCATGACTTCCGAGGGGAGTTGGGGGGTGGCAAGGTCTGTCAACTCCTGTCTTTACAGAGGAATGGGATCGCTTTAGCACCAAGACCCAATACCTCCCTTCTTTCCCAGCTTCACCCTCCTGGGAACATTCTATGCTCCTAAGATGGTATTTCCATAGAGACACAGTTGGCCAGGTGTGCTCCGTCCTCATTCTGATGCTTAGACAGAGCAAGACATCACCCTGCAGTTCGATGGCCATCTGTGTTTCCTACTGCGCAAGGTAGCTTAGGCTTTTTATTATCAGACACATTGCTGTTCAAAAATGAGATGCCTTATAATTCTGACAACACTCAACAATTTGGATATCCTTTTATAAAAAAGAAAATCAACACAGCTGACATTATCTTAAAATTGGGCAACCATTGGAGCTGTGGCTATATGGTAACATGGAGTTTGCTTTGTGCTGAAAACTTTCCCCGAATCCCAGTCTCTCAATCAAGAGTCATGTAACCAACAGCCAGTAGATGGCACCATGAGCATCTGATATCAGATCCAAGGCTGAGAGCATTTATCTTCTCAAAGCTCTTCTCAAAATATTAAGCAAAACTTTGACTGAAACGCAACCGTATTTGGACAAGCAGGTTTATTTTACTTTAGTGCTTTGTTATTAGAAACATACATATGTGTGTGTATATATTTTACTATCAAACCCTAAAGTTATGGAAAGTATCCTTGATGGTTAGGATAGACTGTAAACTTTTACAGTATTATTTGCAGGCAGATCTTTCAATTTCTTATTTAAGCTAACTTTTTCCTAATATGAGGTTTAGTGGTTATGTGTCATACCATTGCCCAGTAAAACTCAGGAGAATATTTTTAATGATCTAAGTACCCCTGTAAAAGAAACTCATTCCTATCGACAGAAGCAGAAATGCAGTGTAATACATTGTGAGTGTGTGTGTTTTTAAAGAAGAACATAAAAAAATGTCTCTATTCCAATGAATGCGTCTGTTTGGAGATATGTACACAAACGCATAACACAAACAATAGCTCCTGATCAAGATTAACAAATAAATGATATGGGTTGTAGAGGATGACATCCCTATTTCAGACTCCACTCCACTTCCAAACTTGAAGATTTCAGAGTAGGAAATGACTCTTAAGAATTTAGTGGTAGATACAGCATGTGGAAGAGAAGCTATCTCTTAACTAAACAAGCCATTGCCTTGGGTAGAAGTCTGAACAAAACCTTCAACTATCTCTTTGCCAACATTCTCCCTGCTGAGTGAACAGTCAAAAAAGACCTGGTAGAGATGAAGCAAAAAGTATAAGGCAGAGTGGAGGGTGAAAGACTTAAGTCTTACACCACAAGTGTATTTGGAATAGAAACAAAGTCGGGGACGCTTATCAGAAAGGTGTTAATGAAAGACACCAAAGTCCCAGAGGTGCATATAAAAGGAGAAACTGTGGGAACATTCAAGACTCCAGATGAAGAACGTACACCCATGATGATGGCACTTGTAAGCAGGAGTACAAAGTTAGCTTCCTGGAATGAACATTGTTTGGTTATAATTTTATTCCATTTGAAGATGAAAGATCTGCCTTCAAGGATGCCTCTTTGCCCTTCTCAACGGCACTCCTTTTTTTTTTTTTTTGGTATGCAGTATTTGAAAGACTTACTGATCTCTTTTTAATCCCAAATATTGACCTCTATCATTAATTCCTAGTTTATTTATTTTATTTTCTAGCTTTGACACAGAATTATATCTTGTAGAAAATAAGACAATTATTCCTTGAGGTAACTTGGTAGCAGAGGGGAGTTAGAAATCTTGGGGATGTCCAGAGAGCGTGAGCTGGTGTTGGGTTTCTGTGGGCATTTCAGTCATTTAGATCGCAAGCCGGTTTGAGGAAATCCCTCAGGAAGCTGAGTGGGAGAAGAGGGCGCAGGAACCGCTGGAAGAGAGAAATCCTGTTCAACGGCACCCATGACCAAGGCCTGATGTTAGCGGTCATAAAGTCTTAAGTGTCCCCAGGAGTGCTGCTCTATTGGGGAAAAATGCTTGTGGTGTTTGGAAGCAGATTCAAATGCAATTGGCTTTAAGAGTCTTCATATCACCCTTCCCCTAGGCAAGTATATTTATGAGCTCATTGACCTTGATGCACAAGGATGAAAATAGTGAAAGGGAGGCCAAGAGCAAAGCCATGTTGACTTCAGTTGAATCCGAAACATGCGGAGAGAGGAATCATTAGAGTTTACCAAATGGAAACAGAGATTGGTCTGTGGGGAAAGCAGTTTTACTTTCGGTCTTCCAAGTAGGTATTTCAAATGGCAAACCATAAAAAGTAAATATGAAGACTATTAAGGAATTGTCTGAAACACACAAAAAGGGACTGGGCCACTGTTCCAGCAAACAGGTAATCACAAGAGCAGTATTGCTTTAGTGTCCCCAGGAATGTTTCAGACTTTCAAGGGGAGAGAGCACAGAGAGCAAATATACCTAATTGCTTCTAAATGGCTAAAACAAGCTAAGTCTGATGCTTTCTACTTCACAGCGGAGCTAGTGATGTTGGCAAGTCTGGGAGTTTATTCAGTTCATTCAACAAAGGAGCATTATTGTGAGGTTCGTACAGTTCTAGTCTTCATATCAGATCTGGTTTTGAGCTGATGCTCCGACACATACTAATGTGTGATGGTCAGCAAGTTTCTTAACTTCTCTGAGTTAAGACAATTTTATCTACTTCAAAGACTAAATGAAAACACGTTACAACGAATATAGAAATATTATCATTCACATTAATAAGTATTTACTGACTGCCTACTATATTCTAAACACAGATGCTCAAAAAATTTTTTTCATAATTATTTTTGCCCCCGGTGCTGGTTAGGGACTTTGTGTCATGGGGGAGGGGGAAGACTGAGGAAGCCAATGAGCAAGAGCTTTTTTGCAAGGCCCTCTGAAGAGAGAGCTTATTCTTCCCCTCACAAAAACGTGGGAAAGGAAAGGATTATTATTGTCATTTTAAAGAGAAAGAAACAAAGACATATTACTGGATTTCCCTGGTGTTTTCATTGTTATTCTTTCTGAGTTTTCTTCTGAACCTATTTCTGCTACATTCTGAAATAAAATGTCTTATAGATACAAATAATTAGTGGGGACTCTGGCCCAACATCTTACAATAGACCTGCTTCTTAAAATGACTATGTATTTGGAGGTTCTACATTTGCCAGCCACTACCTCAAATCATAGGTTAGATCAATGTTGCGGGCTTGGCTTTCTACCCTAGTCAACAGAAATAATTCAGTCTTTAAATGGGAGAGAGAGGGAGAGAGAGGTGGGGGAGAGAAATGCAAACTAAAGTAAGCTAAAGTGTTCCTACTCAACAGAATACACCCCATAGTTGCACGTAGGCCATTCTTCTCTCATGGACTTGGCTGTGCACCAACTATTAGTGATAGCTAGAAGAATTAGATGAATTCTCTTAACTGCAAGAATTATTGCTGCAGAAGTTTGTTAATCTGGAGCAAGAGAAGTACCATAAGCTGTCCTGCATCTGATACACATAGTTCCTTAGGTTTGTCTAATATCTTGATTTTGTCTACTTTTACTATTGTATTCCTAATTTGTAGAATTTTTTTTGTTTCATTTTCAGTCTGCTCTGTCACTTTTTCTAGTTTCCAGTCCTCCAATGAAATTTTCAGGTTTCACTTTTCTTGGTAAAATGTAAACATATTTGTTCTGTAGTCTTCATCTGATAATTTCAATTCCTCAAATGTTTACATGTCCGCCATCTGTTATTTCTTCCAGTTGTCACTTGAAGTGTCTTGCTTTCTTGTGTGCCTGATTATTTTCGTTTGTGTGTTGGACACTGTATTTAGGACTAATCTGAGGCCTAAAAACCTGTCTTCTTCTAAAGCATATTATTTGGCTTCAACCAGGAGCCTGGGAACGCTACCAATCTGGGACTACCTTAATCTCCTTTTAAGGCTTAAAGTTTCCTGAACAAGCCAGATGATGCTAGATGTAAATCCATGTGAAGACTGGGTTATTTTCAGTTCATCCTTCTACTGATCTTAAGAAGGAGTTTACCAGAGTATTTGCCTTTGGCAAACTCTAGGCTTTTACCTTCAACCTTTTGATCCTTTGAAGCCCACTCAAAGTACAGCTAAGTTTCGAAATTGTTTCTTACACCTCAACAAATGCCCTAAAGGCAGAGCAGCTTTGAATCCTGGGTTTACCTCTCTGGGGGTCTTGTCTTCACCTGGATTTTGGCCCAGTGATTCTTCTTACTTTGTTAGTTCTTTGATGCTTTTAAGAAGATACGTCTGCTCTTTTAGTTTTCTTCAGTGGGAAGCCATTTAGACTTAGTCCTGTTATGTTTGGAGGACTGTTAATGCTCTGGTTTATAAGTAATGGGGTTCTGAAATGGGTATGAACATGTGCTCAATTCAGGAAATGATTATCTGTAAAATGAAAGCTAAATACAAATGAAAAGTGATCTGCAGTAGCAGAAGGGAGTGTGAAGCCTTATTCTTCTCCTGTATATAGCTTCTCAACAGTGTAGAATTTTAGGTTTGTTTTTTCTTAATAGAATTGAGAAGCACTGTATTTAAAAAATCTGTAAGTCTATCATTCTACTGTGCAATAACCAGCTACAGTACATTAGCAGTTGACAGTGATAAGCATGTAACTCTTGCATGGGTCTATGTGCTGTCTAGGGTGTAGGTGGAATTCATGTCTTTTTCTAGCACCCAAGCAGGAGGAATAGCAGCTAACTGGGGCATGTTCTTCCCATGGCAGAAGTCAGAAGGTCCCAGAGGGATCAGGGGATGCAAGCGATAACTTTTAAGGCCTCTGCTAGGCATTGTTGCCCTGTCACTTCAGCCCACATTCCTCTGACTGAGGAAAATCATATATTCGAGCCCAACATCAGTGAGATGAAGAGGGAATCTGAAAAATAATCTAATTGCCATTGGTAGGTGTTCCAATTAACTGCCAGATGCTATGAAGTAGTGGTGTTTACAAATTAGCAAGTATTTGGTACAGATTTGGTGATGTGAAGTCATGCTTCCAAGTACTAAAATTCAATAAACTTTTAAGTTTTCTTAAAGCCCTCCATACTGATGGTAATTTGACATTTAGAGCTTTTCCATTCACTCCTACTTGCTAACAAGTATCTAAAAATGACTAATCAATTAATAAATATTTTCAAAGTATTTCATATTCTAACGGACATGGCAAATAGTTAATATGATCTTAATGTTGAAACAGTTTTTAAAATACAATTTGATTCTTTCAATTTAGTTTTTATTTCTGCTATTATATATTTTAATACCCAAAATCTCTTTTTTAGTCTCTGAATATTCTATGTACTTCTTTTTAAAAAAGTAAATTCCTATTCTTGTGTCATGAATGCTTTATCTTTCTTAGGATATCATAACTATCTTTGACTTCTTTTTTTTTTCCTGCAGCATAGTCATTTACTCTATTGTTTTTTGCTCTTTGTTGGATTGGACCCCTTTCTTTTACATAAGATTTCTTCAGTTGCTTGTTAATCCTTATTGTCTGCTCATATTTAATATTTGAGCTGGAAGAAGATGACTGGGACTTTGTGCCTGTGGGAGGGGCTTGGAGTTAGCTGGTCAGGTGGGTTTGATTGAGGATTTTGATTGAGGATCTTCCTCTTAGGCTAATCACATGACCTAGAGAAGACTCTTCCAATCATGATTCTGGAAGCTCCATGGGGAAGAAGGTTCAGTGGTCTCAACATAAAGAATGTCACTTCTCACTTCATCATTATGTTTTCAGCATGATACCTTTTTCTTCAACTGAGCCTGGTATCCCCCAGTCTGAATACCTTTCATCTCCCTGTCTGTAGAGACTGAGCCCCCTGTCTTCTGCTGGGGTGCAAGACAGGCAGTTGACCAACTGCATGGAGTCAGACAGAGAGATCTGGTGAGGAGTTAATGATTTCACGTGCCGACTTCCAACAGATCCTTCTGTTTTGAGTCCATCTTCATCCCTACAACCAGAGATATGGTACCATGAATATTTGAACCTTTGTGAGTCCCCAGGGTAATTCAGATTGCTTGTCAGTATTCTTAGTTGTTGGCTTAGGATTTAGCTCTTAAGTCTGCTGAATGCTTTTCCATTTGTCCATTAGCTTTTTAGCTTTCAAAGTGTTGTTGTGTTCTCTCTCTTTCTCTTTATCGTTGTGGGTATACAGTTTAAAATTTTTTTCTTTATTGTTGCTTTAGTTGGGTTTTGGGAGAGAGCAGAGGCTATGGCCATCCTTAACCACTAGCCGGCTTAACTTTTCTAGATAAAGTTTATTCTGCTTCAAACCCATTACCTGCTTGAGTGGCCATGGATTTGTTCTCATTTAGAAAGCTCCTTTCATCCTATGTTGTCAGGCAGGAATCCTCGTTTTAAGTAAAAGCAAAAGGCGGGACTTGGCAGCAGTCTGGGAGCACTCTGTCTCTCCCGTCACCCCTTGTGCTGCCCACTGCAGTTGCCTTGTACTAGTCTCTGCCCTCTGTCTCTTCAGCCCAGTGTTCTGGCCATGCTTAGTGATGCTTCTCCCAGTGATCCTCCCCTGACCACAGAATCACCATCTCAGAGCTATCCCTCTCTCTAAAGGGATGCTTCCTTTGCTATTTTGTCCTCCATCTGTTCCCCAGGCCCAGAGAAACTCAAACTCCCCTAAAGGTTCGACTCCATCACTTTTACCTCAAAGGCTGCTCAGATTAATCTTCAGTGTGCATAATCTACACAAACTACTACTTATTCCCCATCCTGAGTGAGGGCTGCTGGTAGTAATGATGGGGGATTTGTGTCAGTGTTCTCTAAGGCTTATTGATTAGCTTAGAGACTCAATCTAGATTTCTCTTTCTGGGATGATGATGGGCAAAGAAGATGCTAAGGCTACTTATTTTTTTTTCTTAATAATTTGCACTGTTATGCTTTGTTTAGAAACCCTCTGCCCCCCTCTTCCCATGGGTTTCTCTCTCCCACTTCTTGCTTATTCCACTGGGTTTTTCATTTACAAATTCCTGTCCTCTGTCTTATCTGGGCTTGAAACACTGACTCTATGTGAAGAGAGACCCTCTGAGATTGGGGCCCTCCGTGGTCCTGTGTGGTTGTAGTCCATTTCTGTCACTGGGTCAGGGAAGAAATGGGAAAATCAATCAATCTGTCACCAAGTGTTAATGAGCTTTCAGTCTCCCACTGCACCACATCACGACATCCTCTCCATCACTCTGGTACCTAATCACTTGCTGGCTTTCACGGCAGCTGTGGGGGTCGGGTGTAGGATTAAGCCTCTATACCGATGAGAATTAGAGCAAGTATGTTGTTGAGGTCCTATTCGAGGGGAATCTACTCTGCTCAGACCCCCATCTCATAGCCTGTTTCTCAGTCCTCCAACCTTATAGATGGTGCAATCTCATATGTATTGGTAGAAAAACAAGGCTGATGACAGTTGTGGGTATTGGCATATTGAACCTTTAATACAATTAAATGTATATGTTTATTTACATTGGAGATTCTTAATTGAATGAGATAAATCACCTGAGAGACTTATTCAAACCATCTCTTTTCTAATTCTAGTATAACTTCCAAGGGGTATTTTCCAGATGGAAAAGCTCTGCCATAAAATGTCACTGTTATTGATGAAGTACATTATATCCCTCAGGTATTTTAGGCTGGAAAAATCTCGAGAACCACTAATTGTCGTGGCTCACTTATTGAGATTTGGGGTGATAGTGTCCTTTTAGTTGAGAACAACTTGGTTCTAAAATACATGGAGAGGGGCACCTGGGTGGCTCAGTCATTAGGCATCTGCCTTCGGCTCAGGTCATGATTCCAGGGTCCTGGGGTCGAGCCCCACATCGGGCTCCCTGCTCGGCGGGAAGCCTGCTTCTCCCTCTCCCACTCCCCCTGCTTGTGTTCCCTCTCTCGCTGTGTCTCTCTCTGTTAAATAAATAAATAAAATCTTAAAAAAAACAGAAAATAAAATATATGGAGAAAGTTTATTTATTTAAGCTTTCGTAACCAATTAAAATAGCCCTGTAGTACCAATTTAAATTGGCAAACTATAGGATTTACAAATTTGTTTTGCGAATGTATTAAAGCTGGGTAAATTTCTGTGCAGATTAGTAAATTTTTTTAGGAAACAATATGACACTGTATCATCAAGAAATTTAGGACAATAATTCCAATATTAACTATAATTTTGGAGGTGTTTACTGTGTGCCATACATTGTGCTAAACACTTTACATAAATTATTCCATATGATCCTCTCAACAACCCTACAATAATAGTTATCTCCATCCCTACTTAACAGGTAGGAAGGGGAAATTCACGAAGTCTCAGTGGTTGTCTTGGTCACATCCTAGGTAAGGGAGCTGGTATTTGAACTCAACGATATCTGATTTCAAATCCCATGTTTTTGTTTGTTTGTTTGTTTTTAAAGATTTTATTTATTTGACAGAGAGAGACACAGCGAGAGAGGGAACACAAGCCGGGGGAGTTGGAGAGGGAGAAACAGACTTCTCGCCGAGCAGGGAGCCTGATGCAGGGTTCGATCCTGGGACTCTGGGATCATGACCTGAGCCGAAGGCAGATGCTTAACGACTGAGCCACCCAGGTGCCCCTTAAATCCCATGTTTTTAAACCTCTTTGCATACTTAAACTTTTTGTCATGGTAATGTTACTCTAGGATATGTAACTTAAGGAAGCAATTCTTAAAAAAAAAACAAAACAGCAAACAACAAAGAAACCTCACTGCATATACACAGATGTTTGTTGCAGTTGATTATATAACAAATTTTGAAAACCACCTATGTCTCTCACAGTAGGAGAATAGCTAAGGAAACCGGAAGAGATTTGCTCCATGTAATATTATGCAATCGCTGAATCAGATCATTAGGTTATTTGGTAAAAACACAGAAACATATTTATAATTATACAACTTTAAAAATGAATACAAAACTTTGCTTACCACCAAGATTTCAACTATGAAAATATATGCATAAAAACAACCTAAAGTTACAAAAAAGAAAACAGCTTTCAGGCATGAGATTATGTGTACCACCCCCAATAAAACAATTTCTTATTATTGAATTGGAGACAAACCAGTTTCAGTTTTTCTGCCTCAAATAGCAGCAATTCATAAAAATGGCAGTGAAGTAAAATAAACTCTTATCATTATTGCACAGATGTATTTCTTTGGGAAATATTAAGAACTGCAAAATTTCACAAGATCGGTCATCATCTATTCCCATATATAGCTCCCTCACAAGATTTTGGCTTTTGGAACAAGGAAAGTCGATCTTTGCAGCGGACATCTGTTTCTGTTTCACACCCTCGACATATATTCCCTCTTTTCTTGATAACAACAGCGCCATTCTTTTTTTTTTTTTTTAAAGATTTTATTATTTATTTGACAGAGAGGGGGAGAGAGAGAGCACAAGCAGGGGGGAAGAACAGAGGGAGAGGGAGAAGCAGACTCCCCACTGAGCAGGGAGCCCCATGCAAGGCTTGATCCCAGGGACCCGGGATCATGACCTGAGTTGAAGGCAGACACTTAACCGACTGACACTTAACCCAGGTGCCCCAACCGCATCTCCATTCTTACTCCATGTCGACTGTGCGAAGCTGACTTCACTCCTGGCCTCAGGGAAGGGCCAGTGGTGCACGCCTAACCAATCAGAACATTGTATTCCTTGGGTCAGAGTGAATACTGTGAAGGGGGGCATGGAACCCAAGCAGATCAGTAAATCTCAGTTTCAGAATTTTTACCAAAGCCGCTAAAGAGAAAAATCTCCTAAAGCTGAGAAAGGATGGAGCTGTAAGCCTGGAACATGGACAGCCATCCTGCCACCGTAGGGCAGAGTTTGTATAAGAATCAAGATAACTTGGTGAGGGGGTCCCCTGGGGGGCTCAGTCACACTCTTCTTCGCTTTCAGCTCAGGTCATGATCTTTAGGTTAGGACTGAGCCTGGGTCGGTTGGGGGCTCCCTGCTCAGAGAGGAGTCTGCTTCCCCTGTGGGTCCTCCCCCCATGCTCTCTCTCAAATCAATCAATCAATCAATCAATCAATCTTAAAAGAAATAGAGAGAAGTCTGAGGAAAACAGAGTCAAAAGATAGAACAAGTCCTAATGATATTATCAGAGTTCCTCGACTCAAGTGTGTCTGTGTGGTAATAGAACACTTCAGCTATGTGAGCCGATTGAATGTCTTGTCTTTTTCTTAAGCTAATTTGAATGAGTTTCTGCCTTTTGCACCTCAGAGATTGTACAATATTATTCATCACATTTTCTTGCAAGGAAAAAGGGGAAAGTGCAAGATGAGGAAAGGGGGAGCAGAGGTTCGAGGTTAGGATGTAATCACGAGGTTGGAAAGGTATATTGGGGCCATACCCTGGAGTGGTTTGAAGTCAAGCTGTGGCTAATGTATCTAGCATCAAAGGGCCAACAAAGTGATGTCTCAAAGGCTTAGCCTTTCCATCAGGTTCAGTGCAAACTAACCCAGGGGAAACCAAGGACCTGGAGCTCTTTGTAGCAAAGCTCTTAACCTCTTCTTGAACTTGCCCTACATTTGAATTAAATGGTTGATCAATTAACCACTAACACGATGCATTCAAAGTCATCCTTATAAAAATCTTAGCTTCATAGGTTTTGTGCAGATAGTTCGAGAACTGCAGCCCATTACAACCCAACCTTATCAGAAGCAAAGCAAGGGCATCCATGGTGCCAAGGCAGGAGTGGAAGAGAATTTCTCCAGGCAGGGAAGTTGAAGGTGAAAACTTGTCCCATCTGGGGTACACTCCGTTACACCATTTCCTCAACATTTAGAGAAATTCAGTTTCGTTTTCTCGAAGGCAAATCGGTTTTATCCTTCTGCTCTACAAATTTTGTCTTTTTGGGATGCCATGACTGGGTACTACTGGCAATCTACATACTTATGCAGCAATGGCTCAGATATTTTGGAAGGAATTTGAACGCATTCAGCATTTTAATTTAAACCCAAGATTTATTAAATATTTGCCTCAAACTCATCTGTAAGGCATTTTCCTCCCTCTGCTCTCACCCCCAAATCATATTTCACACGGGTGAGCATATCTACAGTGTAAAAATCCTGGAAATGAAATTGCTGTGTCCGAAAATAGGTGTAGCAATTCCAACAGCAGTGCTTTATTTTTATTTCAGTCCTTTAAAAACCATCTGTATGAGTGGACAAATTAATTAAATCATCTGAATTTCACTTTCTCTGTCAGAAACCTGCTGGCTTTTTCTAAGAAAGATGTTATTTATGTCCAAGGCAGTAATAATAATAGTGTGGGTACAAACTTTGAAATCCATTTTCTTTCTAGAGGACCCAATTGGAAACATTATGAAAATGTCTTTTGATATTGAAAAAATATTTATCATTTAAGGGCAGTTGATTGAGGTTTCAATAAAATAAATTAGCAAAAATTCTGTTACCATATGTTAGCTAGGAAACCAAGAGGTCATGAGGTGAGACCTTCCTGCTTTATGCCTCCCCTCTGCAATGCCAGGACTATGTGGGAGGATCATGTTTGTATTAGTGGCCGGATATATGCCTGTGTGGGAAGCAAGAAATGCTTGGAGCATTTATTATCAATTTCAGAAGTTTTGTGTTGTTCTTCCTTGCAACTAGCATCAATACATGTAGATTCCATAATAAAATCTGTCTTTTTCCCCCCTCTTTTTTAGGAAAAGGCTAACTAATGATTTGCATTCCTAGATGGAAACATACCTTAATGCTAGGATCGTATTTCCAGTTAGGGAGGGCAAGGGTTCCTAAATCTTGTTTATTTCAGATCTCAATTATGAGACTAAATTGCAAGTTCGATAGTGTCTAAGCCATAATTAGTACTCAAGAAGTATTTGTTAAAAGAATGAATGGGTGTATTAATTACAGAGCACAGTGCGACGTATCTTTTCATTAGAAACAATTTGTATCACTTTGAAGAAAATATTCCTTGTCATTGCCTTTGTGTTTGCAATTAAAAAGAAAAATCGCCTCCATGAACAAGTGTAGGAAAACACAGAATTTCTGGGTTCAACTTCTTTTCTAAAAATAGCAGAAAGTACCTCAGCTGTTTTTTTGAATGAAATGTTGCTGCATCTCCATTTTCAAGCCCAACGAAGTATCTTTGGCATGGCCTCATGAGTGAAGGGAAGAGCTTTGATCCAGCAGGGGGAAAATGGGATTGAATGTACTTCCCTCTGTCTATCTTTCGCTCATCCCTGGATCTGATTTGTGGGTCATTTTGTTTGGAGAAGGGTTTCTTTTTTTCTTTACTTTACTTTTTTTTTTTTTTGAGCCATTTCTAAAATGGAATTTTAACATGGAAACTCAGAAATCAATGCAGGAAAAAAAATGTGCTGTGACTGAACACCAGAACAACAGACAACTGGGCTTGGAAGCCAGGTATATTTGAGCTTCACATTTTACAAGTTGTGTGACTTTCAGGCAAATAGGTTTGCTCATCTTAACAACAAGGTGGTAAGGCCAGCCTCACAGGGATGCTAAGAGACTGAAATGAGATAACAGTTTGCAATAGATAAACCCTAACATCTTCTCTTTTCATGATCATTGAATACTTTTGCCTGTTCAAGGATCTAGGAAAGGAATGGATTTTTAGGTAGTGGTGCCTCTTGCGTTAGAATTTGTAGTCAGTAGATCAACAAAATATAGGTTCATTGTACTAAATCTTAGGACTCTAGCGGTTGCTGTGCATCTAGTCTGTTCCTACACGTTTATTTCTTTTTCTTTTTTTTTTAAAGATTTTATTTATTTATTTGAGAGAGAGAGAATGAAAGATTTATTTGAGAGAGAGAGAATGAAAGAGAGGGAAGAGGGTCAGAGGGAGAAGCAGGCTCCCTGCTGAGCAGGGAGCCCAACGTGGGACTCGATCCCAGGACTCCAGGATCACGACCTGAGCCGAAGGCAGTCGCTCAGCCAGCTGAGCCACCCAGGCGCCCCTACACGTTTATTTCTTAAAATGGGACCTAGGAAAATTTCTCTTTCAGTTTTCATGTTTCTCACCTGTAAAGTGAAGGTGTTGGCATGAGGGGCACCATCCAGGTTGCCAGTGACTCTCTAAGAGGAAGCTGGCAGCTGGCCAAGTTTGAACACCAGTCCAAGACAGATCAAGACTTTGGGTTTCCTTCTGGTCTTGAACCCTCTTTGAAAGACCCTTATTCTATGTCCCCACCCTCTCTTCTCTTGATAAGACATTCAGTCCATTGTATCTTTGGACTATCCATAATCTGAAAACAGGGGAGCTGCAGAAACACAGTCCCAGAATTTAGACATAGTAATTTGCCAAATCATTGGGGAAAGTCACAATTTAGGTCAAAAAAAAAAAGAAAAGAAAAGAAAACTTGTTGATTTCATTCAATTTTTAAAAATATTTTGTTCATCTGTTTTTTTCTCTTACCTTGGGTGTTGGTAATGAAATATAAAGACTGTGAGGCTGGTAAAATGTTGGGACTTATTTTTAAGGCAAAATATACCGTGGTCTCCTCAAAGTGCAGCAAAGAGCTAAATTCTTACCCACCGGATTTGTAGACGGCACTGTTGACAAAGACAAAGTCTCTGGGTCCAAGAGAAGCAGAGAGAGCAGGAACTGGGACCCCCCACTGTGCACTGATTCCTTCTTTCTTCTCCATTCCTAGGCTATAGCTGTCTCTAACCAGCTGGCTACTTACATTCTTTCTTCACCAAGTTCCCTGAGGAAATGATCCTGGGAAATGACTCGTAGCTAAGGTGTTCCACTGAGGAAAGAGAAATCTTGGAGACAGGCCCAGCAACTAAAGAGTAAATCCATTTTCCTCAGTATACACCCCATCCCTATTTGGGTATAGTCCCTCAACTATTAATCTGAGCTGCTGTGGGTTATAGAGACAGAGAGATAAAGTGCTGGAAAATTCACCAGGACTTGGTAGGGTTGACAATCATGATCCTTAACTATTCCCCCGGGGGTAACAACACAGTTGGCCTGTGGAGGAGAAAGTAATCAGGGCAAGCTGCTCACAGAAGGTCAGGATGGTGACACCACAGGAAAGGGTACATTAGAAGGCTACAGATCGGAATAGGTTAAAGGGAACATGGCAACATGGGGAAATCCATTTATTAGGTGCTTACCTTGAGCCAAGGGCATTTTCTTTAATTCTCATAACAACCCTGTGAGGTAGGTTGCCACTCCCATTTTATAGAACAGGAAACTGAGGCTTAGAGGTTAAGGATAACCTAGCTAGTAAATGGTGGAGTCTGGGATTGGACATAATACCCTAGCATCATCATCGACATGAATGTTCCCACTTTGAACACTCCCTCAGAGGTACACGCACCTTCATCTCCATGCCCCTAGCACTTCCCATGGTACTGGGCTGGTGTCGGTGAGTGTGTCTACCACTTCTTCCTTCTTATGTTTACATAACTTGACCACGTGGCCACGTTCACCACCAGCCTCATTAGATACCATCTGAGAGAGTCAATTTCATGTTGCACCTGCCATCGATCTGTATTCCCTAGCTCCCTCACAATCAAATCCCCATCCAGATCAGCCCTCACTTACTGTCTTCTCAGTACATCTGCCAAGAAAAACCATAAGCTAGTGTGTATTGCTTGTGTTTTGTTTTGTTTTGTTTTGGTGTGTACGATATTTTTTGGTCACTCAGTTCAACACTAACACATCTATCTCTTGTTGATTCTATTATTTTTTTTAAAGATTTTACTTATTTATTTGACAGAGAGAGACACAGCAAGAGAGGGAACAGAAGCAGGGGGAGTGGGAGAGGGAGAAGCAGGCTTTCTGTGGAGCAGGGAGCCCGGTGCGGGGCTCAATCCCAGGACCCTGGGATCAGGACCTGAGCCGAAGGCAGATGCTTAACAACTGAGCCACCCAGACGCCCTTGTTGATTCCATTTTTTATCATATACTTTATGGAAGCTTTTCTAAATCTCCTAGAACTCAAATATTTGTTATATTCATTGCCATTCCTACTTCCCTCTGAGATGTTGCACTTTCAAATTTTCTACTGAACTCTTGAAGCTCACCAGTGATAATCTTAAGTCCTGTGTCATTTTGTGTCTGGCCTCTGCAGCAGACGGTCTGGCAGATCACTTCTCTTTTTTGAGAATTTTACCTCTGTGAACACTCTATGCCTTGTCGATGGAGGCAACAGATCCCCCACTGTGTATTTTATTCCTGGGAATGAGTATTGCATTTCCAACAGCATGCTAGGACTCTTCACCTGGATTCGGCACAAGTCCCTGAACGTAACATGTGAAAAAAAAAAAAAACAACAAATCATTTTCCCTTGGAAACAAAGTCCAAATCCTGATTTCTTTATTTCTGTTTTTTTTTTTTTTTTCCCAGTCTGGTTTCCTTTCATATCCCCACAGCAAACTTGCTGAAGTTCTGTGCAATGAGTCTTCTCCATTTCCTCCAACCCCACCTCCCAGCACCTCTTTGGCACCCTGGTTAGACCTGCAATTACCTTAACCTGGACTCCAGCTGTCAGCCATATCCTATCAACATCCTCATGCATATGTCTCATCTTAGTATCTTCCCCCCTGGATGCAAAGATACAATCTTTCAGTACCAGCTGATAATTGCTGGATTAAGTACCATTTTCTCAGGGCCCTCCAAAATAGATTTCTGACTAGCCTTTTCTTTTGTTTCTTGCTCTTCCTTAACTTATTCCTCTACTTCAAGAAACATCTTTATGTAATTCCAAGAAATTACTCTGTTTTCCCACTTTTGAGCCTTTGCTTCTAAGGTTCCTTCCTTGTAAAATGTCTCCCACTGACACTTTGACTTATTAGAAAGGTATTCTTTCTTCAAGGACCACCACAGATACCACTTCTTCATGAAAATCTTTCCTGAACCTTCCAATTTGATGGGTTTTTTCCCCTCTTATTTATTTACTTTAAAAATAATATATGGCTACAGTGGGAGTCCACCCTTGAGGGTAGGTTTGTCTTATTCATCTTTGTATACCCAGCACATATGTCACCGTCCGTTAATAAATAGCTCCTGTGAAGAACTGAGTTGAATGTACTATGCTTACCACTACTGCAGATATGGAGAGGTATAATGCTGTGATAAATCTTAGAGACATATCGATGAGAAAAGATAGGCAGAATTAATGAGTTCTATCCATTGAGCGCCTGTGACAAGGGCCACATTAGGGCTATACACAGTAAGCACGGAGTGAGTTTGGTATAAGGTAAGTTTCCGGTGGCATGAGTTTCATCTGGTGATAGACTGGAATTTAGTCTTCCGGAATGGGTTAGAGTTGAATTGATGCGCAGGGGTGGTGAGTAAAGATAGTCTAGGCTGGGACTGAGAGGAAGGGCTTTCCCCTGCCTCTCTGGAACTTCCACCCACTGGTCCTGGTTCTTTTCCATGAGGCTGCTAAGTATGTTCGCTCTTCAAATTTCAGTTCTTCCTTTCCCTCCCTCCCTCCCTTCCTTCCTCCCTCTCTCTTTCCCTTTTCTTCTTCCCTCCCTCCCTTCCTTCTTTTCTTTCTTTTTAGTTAAACATCCTGAGTTCCTAGAGGCCTGTCCCTCATATGCCAGCATTTCGAGATCCCTCATCATTTCAGTATGTCTCTGAAGACATACTATATTTAGAGGAGGTGCCTCTTGTAAACGCATTGCCGGACTGGGATGCATTACACCCGATATGATATTTCCAGCTCAGAGAGCCGTGGGACTTGAGTCCTGCCTCTCCTGTCCTCAGTCTGGGCTTCCCTTAGAGCAGCCTAATAGCACATGGCCCCCTGGCTCTGAGGGACAAATGAACATGTGAACATTCCTGCCCCTCTGGTTCCATGAGCGCTTTTTAAAACTGAGGTTCTCCACACGTTTTTAGGAGCACCAATCAATGGAGCATCGCCCCACTTGGGGGTACGGGGGACCCGCTTCTGGCAGCGCCGACCTGCAGGCTGGGCCGACCTGGCCTGCTAACCGTTAGCCGGGGGCCCCGCCATGCTGGGAGCCGGAGGCTTGAGACCATCGGATTCAGTGGAAACTGCAGGGGGAGTTTTAGGGAGGCAGAATGTAATTACTTTAGTTGGCCTCGCGCCAGGATTCCGGAGTTAACACAACTGCTCTTAGAAAGTCTGCCATAAGATCTCTGGTGACCACAAATGGTTAGGTCTGTGGTTTTAGGTTTCATCCAAAAGGTAAACAGCTCAGTGCAGCACAGTGCCCCCAACACCACGCAGGGCATGGATTCACATGGACCCGGAGAGGAGAGGCCACCTACTGAATGAGAAACACCATTTCCTGAAGTACCTTCTTATTCCTGGGAGGTCTCTCATCCTCGTACCAGAGCGGGCCAGCCCTCACTTAGCTAGTAAGAACGGACAGGCTCACAGCACAGAGCCGTGTGGCTGTCAGACTAAATTATGTGCTTGTCACTTTTCCCTGTGTTGTCCAAGATTCCAGCAACAAAACAGTAGGGAACTCCCCATACACATTTTTGCGCAAAACATATTCGTTTCTCCTCTCTGTAAAGTTCCTGGATCCCACAGTCCAAGTTAAACACAACTGGAATTTCCCTATAAGTCAAAAACAATATTAATTCTGAGCCCACATATTTTTCTTCTTGTAGGGTATGTACACATTTAAACACAGCACATGTTGCAGACAATCTGCAAATGGTAAAAAGCTCTGGAGGAGAAAACAAAAAGGAAGAAAGGCGGGGGAACATATTTTTAACAAGAGAGCAGAGGAGAGATTTGGTGGGGTGTCTGACCCGGCAATGAGAATTTTCCTCTGTGGTCTACTGAAAGAAGAGCAGAGCCTGGCATTGTGCCGTGGGCAGACGGTTGGAGGTTTCTCCACCACACAAATCTTCAATGAGGGCTGCTTCTCGGTGGGAAGCAAAGAGATTCTTGCAGAATCTGAGTGCGCACACAGCTGAACCCCCGTGTCCCTGACTCGGGCTGACCAGGAGACACCCAGGTCCCTGTTTGTCTGAAGTCTCAAGATTATCCCCCTGTCATCTTTTTCAAATTAAAATGGCAATGTAAAGTTTTGTAAATGTTAGTTCTTCTAATTGACAGTGGCTTGTATAATTAAAATCAAGTCGCTAATATTTTTCTCTTGTTTTCTTTTTTATCACTGCAAGTTCATTTTTCACGAACTCAGACAAGGTCTTCATTTTTATGAAGACCCATGCTGACCCCTAAAAATCGGAATTTTTTTTCAGTTAATGTTTGTGCCCATCTGGTTTGAATTTAGCATTCTTATGAGTCATTTCACTGTGATAGGAACACTCTGCTATAGAAAACTTCTGTTAATATTTTAACATTTAAATCAAACACCACAGAGAGCATTACCTAAGCCTCCTTGCAATTATGGAAAACCATGCCCTCTATTTGTTCACGGTTCCTGCCTTCACGTTTATTTTCTTTAAAATGAACATAGTACCCGGTAAATAAGTGCATACCCCATATGTGTGTTCAAATACTTTACCATCTTGGGCCAACATATCCTTTTGCAGCTTAAGAGCCTTTTGGAGGCAGCGTTGGCCTGAGGAAGGATGAATAATTCCATAGGAAGTCCAATGATCTTTCCTTCTCATGGCTGACGCTTAACCCATTTAAAAGAGCTTGGTTTATTTTCCGATCGACATTGACTCTATAACTTACATTTTTACTGCTCAAATTTCCTGATTTTGAAGCTTGAACTCATTTTCCTTTTACTGCTGGGCAACATTTCTCAAGGTAGTCTTTAAGGCGAAACGAAGGAGGAAAAAAAATGCCAGGAATCTCTTTAAGAAAATACAGCAATGTCTCCTCTACCTTCTTAGGCAAATGGATGGCTCCCAGGGAAGCTAGATTTGGTTGTGTACTTAGTCAGTAAATTGAATCTGCACATGGGGTGGACATAATTTAACTTAAAAAAATAAGAAGAGGATTTTGAAGTATTATTTGTCTATATTAAAAGTGAAGTAAGCATGCCTTAACAAGCCAAGCCATTTTGTCCTTTATTTGTTATATTTAAAATATTTCATCTCAATTCTGGAAGAAAAAAACACCAGTGGTTTAAATCAAGTGCTTCAGTAAGGAGCAGGCCGTCTTTAAGGTAGTATGGGTTCCACACTTCAACAAAGATACAAATGAACTCCAGCTCTGAATGAAGAATAGGGTTTCACTCCCCTGTTCCCCCATTAAAGTTTCTCCAGTTTACTTCCTAATCTGCAGGACTAAAGCTTAACAAAACAAAGCGCCTTACCTGGGCTCTGAGCACCAATTCCTTAAGATAACTTCATTCTAATTCTTGTTACATTTTAGCTCACTGAGGGCGCTTGGTGAGGTTTAAATCAAAATAGGAAAAATAATAACCGTTGACTCACGGAGGTGGGGCCCAGTTACTTTGTCTTTGTTCAGGCAAAACATGTGTTGGAGGCTATGAAAGCTTTGCAAAATCCAAATCTGGGGATTTTAGCAGCCACATGCCATAACTGCAGATCCTGGGCTAGGCATGACGAATACGTTTGTACTTCCCATTAGCCATATTGTTGTGACTGAATAAAAAATGTAGTCTTTTTCACACAATTTAATTAGAAGTACCAGATGTGGTGTTGTATGACTGATGTCAAAATACGACACTTTTATGTAAACACTTTAACTTAATCAATCATGTAAATAGCTTTCACTATTTTAAAGCATTTCAAATCTGCTTGGTACAAATACATTATTTTTGGTGTGATGCTAAATAGATCATGACCAGCTGCAGCATCATTAAGAGATTAGGGGAATAAAGTTAGATTTTACTATATTATTTTTCAAGGGTCGGCCTTTACAATTTCCTCCTCTGGGAAAGACGAAAAGAAAACAGGGTTAGAAAATCCTTTTAATTTTGTGGTGCCAAAGAAAGTTCTCCTTGAAAAAAAAAAAGGCTCTTTCTCCACCCCCATCAAATCTTATTATTAAATGTATCTTTGTGTTCCCAAAGCTTCCGGGGGCAGAGGGTTTCTCTCTGGTTCCCTACACAGTAAACAGCCCATTGCTGAGGCACTGTACCTTCACCAGCCTATTAAGCGTCTTGGAAGCTTGGTACTCCCAGGAGTACAGCCTGGGAACTGAGCAGTTAAAAGCCAAGCCATTAGCTTCCAAGCACCTTCCCTTATCCTGCCTGGTTTGAGTCCTTTGTTAAATTCGAATTGCCCTGGATCGCTAAGGTCGATTTCGCCTTATCAGTAAAAGCTGTGCTGCCGCCCAGAGACGTCCCTCTTGGAAGAGCAAAAGCTTCGGCGAAATCGGAAACTTAGTGAGAAGCTCAGAGTCTCAGCTGCGGAGTGAACCATAGTTACAGGCTCTAAGAGTTGTGTGAATCTTTGTGTAATGTTCCCAAAGGAGGGAGGGGGTGACTGACATGGCACTCAGTGGAAAGTACTTCATTTTAAGAAGATGCAGAAAAGAAATGAATTTCAGTCTTCTTCGGTGCAAGAGTGGCTCAGCAGGATGACCGAATATGCGTTTCTTAATAAACTCCGTTCTCACTGGGCCCTGCTTCCCCAGTTCTCTTTCTCCGCCCTTGCACAGGACATTTGTGACAAAAAGAAGCATCATTTTGGGACGCCTGTGTGGCTTAGTCAGTTAAGCGTCTGCCTCTGGCTCAGGTCATGATCCTGGGGTCCTGGGATCGAGTCCCACATCAGGCTCCCTGTTCAGCGGGGAGTCTGCTTCTCCCTCTCCCTACTGTTCCCCCTGCTCATGCTCTCTCTCTCTCTCTCTCTCTGACAAATAAATAAAATCTTTTTTTTTTTTTTGAGAAGCATCATTTCGGAGAGTGGTTGGGAGAAGCCATGTGTAAATGAAGAAGCTGATGGGCATCTCATCAGTGTTCTAGAATATTCTGCAAACAGAATATTCTGTGGAACAGCTCTTCCACCTTGTGCCATTCACACTGTGGTTTACAAAAATTTGGTGCTCCCTGCGGTTGGGCAACATGGTAGCTTGGCTTTATCTCTTGTGGAAACTGAGGGGAACCAAATGAAAACCAGACCGTTACCCTGCAGGCTCTAACTTTTCCTGCTTTGAGAACTACTGACAGAGGGGAACTCCTCTGAAAAAGAGAGAACTTGATCTATATTTATAATTTATATATATTTATATATTTTTAAATTTTATTTATATATACTATACATATATATTTTAAATATTTTATTTATTTATTTATTTGAGAGAGAGAGACAGTGCACAAGCAATGGAAGAGGGAGAAGCAGGCTGCCCGTCGAACAGGGAGCCCGATGCGGGGCTCGATCCCAGGACACTGGGATCATGATCTGAGCCTAAGGCAGACGCTTAACTGACTAAGCCACCCAGGTGCCCCTATACTGTATATATTTTTTTCCTTTCAGGTAACATTTATTTATTCTGCTCAAGTCAAAACTCATTTTGTTTGGTTAGAACAATGAGACTATTTTAAAACTCAAAACAGAACTAAAAAGAGGCTAAACCAGTACCTGGGTTGTCGAATTCACTTTTAAGAAAGTCAGTCATGAACTGTGAATGTCTGTGTAGAGAGGTGGGCAAGTTTAAATCCCTGCCTGGCCTCCTGAAAAAGTTTTGAGATTTTTGAAAAGCCCAGGTGTGCTGGGAGGCACTTACGCCATTTCCATGCCAAATTGGAACTGTTTTAGTCGGAGGGGTCTCCTGGGATTCAAAATTAGGAAAATGCTGAGTAACCTGTGACTGAGCTTTATACTAATTTGTAAGTAAACATGTAGTAACTTTTAGCTCTCTGCTACGTTCTCCATAACTTGAGAGTACACTGAAGCCTCCGAAGGCTCGGATCCCACTTTTCCTTGGCTCCCAGGATAATCGACGCTCTCCTGCTCCCCCTCTGCCCTCCGTCTACCCTCTCCCTCCTGCCCGTGTTTCCTGCACTTTATCAAGGGCTCCTTACTTTACTGATCCTACTTAGGTTGCAAGCATTACCTGGAGAAAACAGTAAGTGAGGAAACTCAATGAACTTGCAAAGAAGAGGTGTGGGCTTTGTCCTCCTACCGGATTGATTTTCTGGACCACACACCATGAATGCAATTAGTTGGTGGGTCTGCTTTTTATGCCACTTAAGCTGGGTGACCGGATTGTTGTGTACTTTGAAAAGCTAAGGAGTCAGGTTGGCATTCAGATAGTTTTACTGTAT
This sequence comes from Callorhinus ursinus, assembly GCF_003265705.2. Taxonomy (NCBI): domain Eukaryota; kingdom Metazoa; phylum Chordata; class Mammalia; order Carnivora; family Otariidae; genus Callorhinus; species Callorhinus ursinus. Next base: position 38,274,315 of record NW_027397076.1, read on the forward strand.
GAATCCCAAAGTGCAAGAAGTCCTGAAGGGATTTGTTTTCTTCATTCTCCTCTTTTTCCTCTTCATAGTCTTTTCTTTTCCCTTTCTTTCTTTCTTCCTTCCTTTCTTTCTTTCTTCTTTCTTTCTTTCTTTCTTTTTCTTTCTTTTCTTTTCTTTCTTTCTTTCTTTCTTTCTTTCTTTCTTTCTTTCTTTCTTCTTTCTTTCTTTCTTTTTCTTCTTCCTTTCTTCCTTTCTTTGAAGGCATCCTTGTTTACTTTGGCAGATGCATCAGTCTAAGTTAAAGGTGGATGGAGGCATTCAGGGAAGGAAGTGTGTGGGGGAAGAGAATGGAAATTCGGTAGGGCCAGCTGCCACCTTGTTTTGCTTTGCTTGAAGACCTGAATAAGCATCAGATGAATGTTTTGGAATAGGTTCTTCTGTAGGAATCTCTCTCTCTCTCTCTCATGCTGATTTTGTATGGTGGGAGATGGGACTGGCAGAGCCTGAGAGAGGCAATAGGATCTTCTGGTAGGCTGATGAACACTTCAGAGGTTGCTCTCAGAGGAAACAGTTCCCAAGAATTTCCTACCCCAAGGCCAGTGGTGTGATGGGTTAGGGTTTGGATACTTTCCTTGGTCTGTCTTAGAGTATCCCATTTTCTAGTATTCAGTTTACATAACAGTTTCTAGAAAATACTGCTCTGTTGCCAACCAATGATGTGTTAATTATTTAATAATGAAAATGAACAGCCATACTGCATCCAGCTCTTTCCTGCTTCAAGGTCTTTATACATGCTGTCACATGCTGTCACAGGCTGTTCTCTCTGCCACAGACATTTTTACCTATTATTCAACCCCAGCAAACTTCCATTCATTTTCCATATTTTGTATTTGGGTCTCAGCCTCAATGTCACGTCAGTGCCAATCTTCATCATCTCCTTCAGGCTGGCCAAGCACCACCCTTACATCCCTCATGTATGAGGTATCTGTCCCCGATAGCGTGTAATCTGGCTGTAATTTGCTAACTCTCTGGGCAATTATTTGTTTAACATTAGGCTTCCCGGCTGGACTGTAAGCTCCTGGTAGCAGGACTGGGTCTGGTTCACCACCATATCCCCAGAGCCTGACATAGGATAGATGCTCCGTGCATATTTGTAGAATGAACGAATGAACAAGAGAATGATGCTGCTCACCGCTGCTACAGGAGGAGGGAGGGAGTGGCTACCGTTTATTGGAGACCAATAAACTGTTAGCTCCAAACAAAACGGCAATAATAATCACAGTTATTGAGAACAGTTAAAAGCCAGGTGAAGCATATTCATAAGAAATTGGATTTTTAAAAAAGATAACGAGGAGGAGGCTGTATCATGATCACTGTATCTCTCCGCAGTAGGCAATGATGCGTCTTCACAATTGTGTTCAGCAATCCTAGTAATTTTCAAAGTTTCTCACCCATTTTTTGGTGTCCTTTCCCTTCAGTTCTAGTAATATGTGCACATTTAGAGTTTGTGTGTTGGGAAGCTAGACTCCTACTTGGAAATGCTTCACTTCACTTATTCATTCAAAGACATATTGGGTATTGATTACATAAGTCACAATTGCCTGTGGGTGACACTGAACTTAACCTCTGTGCCTCAGGTTGCTGAAGTGTGAAATAGGGTTCTTAGGATTAAATGAGGTAATACTTGTAGTAAAACTTTGAGCACAGTGCCTGGCATACAGTAAGTTTTTGATCGATGTTAGTGATTATCATTATTTTGCTATGGCAGGAACTCTGTTAAACTGGCCATCCAAGCCTGAAAAGAGGTGATTTTCACTCTCATGAGTTCATCGTTTAGGAATAATTGGCACCGAAATGCTGGAGGGTATCTTTCCCTTTCTTTCTATGACCGGGACCCACCGAGTTGACAAAATGACCATTAATAAGAGTTTCTCATTGCACTCACTGCTCGTGATGACTCACAGTTCTTCAAATGTTTCGGCAGAGCTTCCAGATATTATGGTGCCCCACTCCCAGGAGCATTCCCACACCCTGCCCCCCACCCCTGAGGGCAAGTGTCCTTTCTTCCATATCCTGGGGCTTTGGAGGGGCAGGGCAGGGCATGTGGTGTGTTGGCCCTTTGCTGTCGTGCTTGGATTATATTGAGCCTGGGTGCTGCTGGATACATGGTTCAAGGTTTAGAGAAAATTATTCACAATCTGTGAAGCATGTGAATTATATTCCTGTGACATTTAAAGAATTCTTGGCAGAGGGAGACGTGTTGAGTGAAAGGTAATAATCCGCTGTTACCTTCCCCTTCATTCGACTGCTGTAATAGCTGTTGGAAAGGCCTTTGAGAAATCTGTTGCATTAGACTCGTCGTTGGGTTCCCATGCGTTAGATAGCCTCCTTATTCTTCCGTTCTATTTCCCACTGGTGGTGTGCAATTAAAAATACTTCTTACATCAACATGCAACTGATGTTCAGTCCCCAAGAGGTGCACTTCTTAACACAATGGGTTCTGAGTGAAATTGAGAACAAGCTTTGGCCATTACTTTTACAGGTGAAAATGCTTCACAAGTGACGGCAGTTCCTTTAAAAATGCTCTCGCAGCCTTGTGGGAAATTGGCGTTCGTTTATGGTGAAGTTTGGATGATAATATAGATGTTCCCAGTCATATTTCCTGGAGACTTTCACCTGGATGGAAGAGAAAAGAAAAGAAAATTCCCAAATGGCATAGCTTAGAATCGTGAATGCATTTGCATATAATTTCTTTTTTTTTCTCAGACAATGTTCACAGTTCTCTTAGGCAATTGTTCTTCCTTCTTGATCGCTCTCTCATTTGTAGCTTCACACTGACTCTATTTATGAATGTAGTTGATACTTATAATTTACTCTGTGCTAGGTATTGGTCGAAGAACTTTACATGGATTAACTTTATTGACACCTTACGACAACCTGATGATAGAGTAGTAGTATTGTCCTCATCTACAAGCAAGGAAACGGAGGTAGAAGGAACTAAAATAAGTCACCCAAGGTCAAGCTAGTAAGTAAAGGAGCTGGGATTTGAACCCGAGCAGTCTGGCCCCAGCGTAAGGCCAGCTCTTGACTACTACGCTCCAGTACCATTTAAGCCCTGGTCTATGCAAAGTGACCCCCTGAGAGGGTCTATATAGCTCAAACCCAATGACTGTGGAAGTTATGGAAGAAACTTGCAAGGCAACCAGTAGGCTCTGGGTCTCAATGTTGGAGAGCAATAAGCTCATGTGCCCTTCGCTAGAGGCCATTCATCGCTTTGCTGCTTACATTATGAAGCCTCGAAGGATCAGTTCAATCGTTAGGACAAAGGTTGTTTACAGGATACGATAATAAGAAAACTTCCTTTTCAGTGATGGTTCCATTGAAGAAAATTATCCTTGGTGGTATTTAAAACATCTAATCTTTTTTCAGGCTTGCAACTATGGACACTGTAAATTAAACCAGACAGATGTACACTTCTTTCTCCTTTTTTTTTTTTTTTCTGGCTTGGTATTGTTTTAAAATATTATATGTCTTAAATTTTGTTTTCAATATGAAATATTGCCTCTAAGAGGAAACATAAGAATACAAATGATTTCTGTGATGAGTCCACTCAGGCTGAGCCTAGAATTAGGCAGTTCTATCATTTGTCTCTTCCTGTTTGTTTGCCTTCTTGTGTTTGTTTTAATGAATTCAATTTCTTATACTCCTATTTGGTCCCGTGGGATCAAGTGTTAGACATAGACTGAGTTTATTGACTTCAACATCTGTTTTCAGAAATCTCAGCACTTCTCACCTTAAGTTGGAAGCTGCTAAGTTCTAACCCAAGAACGAGGTACACTTTGAGCAGTTAGGGTGAAGAGTTTACCAGGCCCTCTTAAACGTTCATACCTTTTATGCCTTCCTGAACAGAGCTCTGGGGATAGAGCAATGTGGTCTCGGCTGTTAAAGATAGTGGCCAGGAACACCTGGTCACAATAAATATAGGCTCCTTCTTTCACCTTCTCTGTGGTCTTAAAATGAATCTACAAATTTTAAAATTTGTCATTTCCAGGATTATGATAATCCTAGGTAATGAGACATTTTCACAAGTCCCACATTGTAAATCTGATGCTTGCTTATTTAAAAGGCCATATCCAAAGGAGATTGAATTCTGTTAATTGTACAGTTTCCTGGATTCGACTCATACCAATACCAGATAGACTTAAAAATCAAGAATATTTACAAGATATCTAATTATAAAATCATTAAAGCAAATGAATTCATTGAGTGCTATTTTAAGAAATTGTCCACCACACTGGAAGTAGTTGGTCAAATTCCTATAGTGTAGAAATAAATTTGGGCACAGCCTAAATATCTTGTGGGCCTCAGGGAGTCTTAAATCTTTTTTCAAATAATAGCATTTATTGGTATGTTTCTAATTATAAAAGTTATTCATGCTTATTTTAGAAAACTTAAAGGGAAAAAAGAAGAAAACAAAACCATCCTCGATCTTACTCATGCCTGAAATCTTGACATCCAAGAAAAAAGCAATTGTGTATTCTATTGAGGGTCCTTTTTCAAAGCAATGACATTTTGAACTAATTGGCACTTGAATTTAAAATACCAATGAGAGTATATCTGGTAATAGCACCGATTACAATGGCTCTGTACCCTATTTTCTAATGGCAGGACACCCCAACTTAAGATACACTTTTCCTCATTCTTTTTCTAAGTTACTTTATCCAATTGTGAAAGTAAGACATTAATTACGGAAAATTTGGAGGACGTTAAAAAAATCATTCTTTATTATCCCTGCTTCTTCTCAATATAAGCACTGCTATTGATATATTTTCACCCAGTCCCAAAGCTTTTCTTTCTCAGGTCAGCAGGTGGTTTCCTAGGGTGGATTGGCATAGGTTGTCTTAGAAAGGCAGGCAAATTTGACAATGACAGGCCATGAACTAGGGATGGGCAGCCAAGAACTATGTGAGGGAGGAGTTTCCAACAACTGTGTGCTCTGGGCAGGAATTTGTGGGTGGGGTGTCTAGGAAGGGAAATGAAAAAGCTCTGTTCCATGAAAGCAAATTCAAATGTATTGGGTGCCGAACGATCTGTCTATCCACAGCTCAGATTTGCTAACAGTGCTTCTTTGGTAGAGAGAAGTGATGCCAGGTCCTTATTCCAACGTGTGCTCCACCACGATGTGGTTTTTATCTCCCTGTCAACTTGTGAGAACAACCAACCCAGCAAATAGAATCGAGCACGTAGTAGGTCCTCCATAAAAGCTTATGGAGCACAACTGAAGACATTGAAACTTATCATCTGGACTGCAACCTCACTTAAGCAAACCCAATTGTTTTTGTCAATGACCTGTAACTGAAGGATATTTAAAGGATATACCTTTTAAGCCAATGTGGACATAATTCAATATGCCCTGAACAAGGTGATGATGATGATGCTAGTGGAAACAGAGGAAATGTGAAGGCCAAGAAGAATTATCCAGTCAACAAAGCATTATTTTTTATCTCAATGAATATCTACAAATACATATCTCTAAGTGCATATGTACAAATAAAATTTTCTACAAAAATGTCTTGGGCTGTGGTGCCGATGATCTTATTTTTAGAAAAAAAATAAGAGGAACTGAAAATGTGAAAAAAAAATAAAGAATGTCAGCTACCAAGAAATATGCCCAAGAAATAGAAAACTATAACAAGAAAAATGCTACCTTTATACATTAGCAGGAATCTTAGTTTTGCTTTCATGAATTTTAAAGTTGCGTGGATTTGACTCACCTGATTTCATTAGCATCTCACTTCTCCTTAGGACTTTAAATGATACGCAAATAATCTACTTGAAATAAAGACCAGTGACCCACATGTTTGGAGATTTTATTTTTTATTCCTTGGAAAATTCCTTTAATGTTTGGGAAGTGTCAGTTGTGGCTACTGTCTACTCAGCATAGAAAATAGAATCGGTGAGTGTTTGTCTGCTTTAACAGATGTTCTTTATAATCTCTGAGATCCTGAGACTCAGAGGGTCTGTGTTTCTGAAAGGATAGCCCAGACACCACCTATGTCGGAATCACCTAGGCACTGATCAGCATGCAGATTCCTGGGGCCCGCTCCAGATCTGGTGAAAGAGAATATTTAGCTGCGGAGTCCCAGAAATCCAAGTGACGCTTATGCACACCAGAGTTTGAAAACCTGGGGTAGGGTAAATGGTAAGATGTATTTGTTAAAGATTTAGGTAAGTCCAGAAGAGAAGGAATGGAGTACACGAGGTTCTTTCACCAATAGGGGTCACTCACTCTTTGGTCTTGAATTTGGTTCTAAAAGCTAAGAGATAGATGACAAAGTCCGCATGAGGAGGATGAGCTGGTGGTATTCAACAGAGGAGAAAACTGGAGGTCTCTTCTCCAATGGAGGAATCGCTTTTTTGGGCACTGTACTAATGATAATAATGATGAATGCCATCTTTTGATACTTCTTTGTGTTCTGCATTTCCGCATGCAACCGTACGGGCTCCCATTGTATCCTCTTGGTAACTCAGTGAGACTGGCACATCTTTATTTTATTGATGAGGTCCCTGAGGCTCAGAGAGATTACATTTCTTGGACTGGGTCTTCTTTCTAGTATGTTGTGGGGATGGTACCTCTGATTCCAGAAATGCGGGGGCTTAGCCTCCCAAACCACAGTGTTTCCACAACTTTTATAAGCCTCAGCTTTGAGGGCACCTCCCAGGGAAAAAGCTTTAATGGAAGCGTTCTCCCCCTCTGTTATGCCTTCCTTGGATCCAGATTGAGCAGCTGGTGTCACAAATGCCACGTTGGGACCCAGTAGCCCTATCAAAAACTATAAGCGGAGAAAACCCAACACTATTGTCATTCCCTATTGCTCTCCAGGTTCGGGGGTTTACTATTCTTTTAAATCACGATATAGAGTGAGATCTAAATGCCCACTCTGGGTGAAGATATGTTTCTAAGTTAAAACAAATCTATAAGAGTGCTGAGAATGTTCTATTTCTTGATCTGGGTACTTGTTATAGGGATGAATCCAATTTGTGGAAATTCAGCAAACTGAACACTCATGTACTATGCACCTTCTTAGTTGTACATTACACATTGTTAAAAAAAGAAAATAAAGCTGTAGTCTTATATTGAATTCAGCAACTTAGCTGCTGAAACTCGCCTCCTCTCTGCCATCTTCCATTGGCCCCCACCCCATCCCCCTTCATTTCCAAATCAACACACAATTTCTGGTGAGAAAATGGTAAGGTAATTGTTCCAACAACTGCATAGAGAATTATTTGTTAAACCAAAGAATCAGAATAGGAGTTAACCCTGGTGAAGGAAATAGTCTGTTTCCTTGTTGAATCCTTTTCATCTCTTGGTTTCAGTAATCTTAAAAGTTTAGCACATTTTCCTATTATGTTAACACATTGTGTACTGAACAGGCAGGCCCAAAGCATCTTGAATGTGCTTTAAAATTTTTGCTAAGTAACCTCACAAGACTCCCACATTCTTTAGTTCTGCCTGTATTGAGAATCAGCAGTTACTTTTAAGTTTTAATAAGTTTCACATGTCTTGTCGTGAAACTGTTTGGTTAATTCCAACCTTAATTAGTAGCCTCTGGATTGGTGTATACCAGACACGGAGATGTTATTAGTGTGAACTGAAAGCTATGTATGTTACTCTATAACAGATCAAAACAAACCTTGTGTGCTCTGACAGCATTAAACCCCACTGAGGCCTGACCAGGATATGGTTTTCAGTTGTAAAAGAAAATTGTAATTCACAAGTCCTTGCCAGATGTTGCACCCCAATACCTCAGCTTCATTACATCTACCCAGAGTAGGTGGTCATAGGAGGTTCGGCCAAAGGGACTGGGTCTGTTTTTTTTTAATCATTTAAAAGTTAGATTTATTCAAAATATTTAAATGGACATATTGGTGCATCTTGGGGTTTTTGTGGGTTTTTTGAGCGTTTTCAGTTTTTAAAATAGGATATAAATATAAAAAAATTTATATTTTTATATAAATATAAAAAAGGATATAAATAATACTTTCCAATTTAGGAGGCAGCTTCGAAATCCTCACATGTAACAGAAGTCCTAGCTCTTGACAATGTTAAATCAAGAGGAAAACTTTCATCTGCAAGGTGTAAAAAGATGCTAAGATAAAATAACTGGAAATGAACACACTTGAATGAAAACACAGATTTAGGAGCTGATATCTGTTCTAAGAAATAAACAAAAGAGTTTTGAGATTTTCCTTATCACAGATCCATACAACACTGTGATGCCACCAAGTGCAAAATCATAGAAACGTCACAAGGTTGACCAAGAGAAGAAGAGCCAGTGTATTTTTAAAAACTAGTTTGATTGGCAGTGGCCTCGGATGTGTCGAAAGGTATTAGATAAAGTTCAAACACTAATGCACATGGCGTGTTTACAAGTGACTCACATGGTTAGTGCGAGGATAGAGACTCTTCTCATCTCAGAGCTCAGTGCAGGACTCTGAACTCCTGGCCTTCTGGGCAGTTTGCACACTCTTTCCCAGATCATTGTATTATAGGACTTTAGCAAAATACACATTTTGTAACTTACATTTCTCATATCCTTTTTTTAACTGTTAGATTTGTGAATGTTTTCTTTGGTTAGACAATTGGTCTTATTCTAATGCTTGGTTCAATATAACTTCAATATAATTTCACAGTAATATATAATGCAGATGGTAGGATATAGTAGTAGCTTTCACCTTACAAGCAAATCATATTTTATCTGGCTATAACTGTAAAAAGTTATTCTTGAGGGAATGTTGTAGCAAGATTTTTTTTTCAATGAGATTTTACTGTAGTAAAGGTCACTGTTAAGTTCCAATGATTTAAAATGTAAATTATAATATGTATGTGTATATATATGTATATATATATATTCCCTATTAAAAAATAACTACAGAAAGCAACTCCAAGGTATTCTGGTTGTATACATAATTTTGACACTAAGTTCCCTGTTGACTAATTTGAAAGATACCATTATGTTTCTTTGCTTTTAGAAGCCCCTGATTGCCTATCATTGATGAAAGAGCAACATTTTAAAAAATGTGGTAGTAGGAAGTTCTTTTAAAGAAATTCCCCTCTCTCTTTTCACACATCTTGAACTTGTGAGGAACCAAATAATCACATTTTTGAGAAAGTGTTTTCTTTCATCAACACCAGGAGCAAAAGATTTTTTTTTAAGCTGGCTTTTAGGATCTCCAGTGCTAATTTGTGTGTGTGAACTAAGCAATAAAACCACACAGGCAAACCTGAACTAGGTTCTGAGGTTGGAGAATAAATTTGAACCTTCTTTGGAATTTTTCTTTTTGGCTTGTTTGCCTCTCCAGATACAAACCACAGAAGTGGAATTTGTTGCTCTTCATGCTGTGTATAAATTGTTGTTGGCACCGACTTTTTGAATGATATTATCCTCTAAGCATCCTTCAGAGGGCTAAAGTTCTATTCTTTTCTCTCCATTTTAAATGTTAAAATTTCAACTCCAAGAACTAACAAGATCCAAAGGTCTCATGGATCATCATCTTTTCAGAGTTTTCATTAACAATTCATTTTGGAAAAATTTCCCCTTTTTCATGTTAAAATGGGTAGATAGTGAGTTATTCCTTTTTTTTTTTTTTGGCCTACCATGAAAAAGATTTAATCATTGTTTATAACTTTAATAGGACTCCATCTTTGAAAGGTTAAGTAAATGAACTAAGGAAATTTTATCTTATAATTAGTAAAATCTTATTTCATGAAGACTGATAAATATCTGGTTCTCTTGACCTTTATTATTAGGACTGTTAGAAGTTTTAATTGCCACTAAGTTTTTGTAAAAAAATAAAAATTGACGTGTTGTAATTTGAATTATCATTTTATTCATACAAAAACATATAGGAATGCCTCCTTACCTGTTGAATGTACATGCATATATATTTGTTTAGAACAAACTTTCTATTCTCTTTCTACCTATTTGGAATAAAAATGACAATCATAATTACAGCAGAGGATTTAAGACGGAAAGACCTGGTTTTCAGTCTTCATTCTGCCTCATACTAGTAGTAAGACTTTAGGTAAGTTCCTTAATTAATGTATTTATTTAAGAGAAAGTGAGGGAGAGGGGGAGAGAGAGCATGCACATGAGCAGGGGAGGGATGGAGGGAGAGGGAGATGGAGAAAAAGAATCTCAAGCAGACTCCCCCGACTGAGCGCAAAGCGCGACTTGGGGCTTGATCCCACAACCCTGAAATCGTGACCCTGAGATTACCACCTGAGCCGGATGCTCAACCGACTGAGCCACCCAGGAGCCCCAGATTCCTTCAATTCTTTGAGCCTCAATGTACTCAGCTCTAAAAAGGAGGAATTAATAATACCTACATCAAAGACTGTTGTTAGAGAATGTTACCATATTACCAACCAGGGATAAGTGTCTACTATAAGTAGCTCTCCTATTAGGAAGTAAATTGCCTAAGACAATGAAGAGATAGTGCTTAAGAGACAGTCTTTGGAATTAGACAATTCCAGAGTTCAAAACCTAGCTCTGTGTGTTATTATTAGCTTTGGCAAGGTTTGACCAATTTCTTTATCTTTCTGGCTCTCAGATTCCTCACCTATAAAAAAAGGGATAATAAACTTACCTCAAGGGGTTACCAACAGGGGGATTAGATGAGGAAATATGTACATTGAGTGATTAGCCTAGTGCCTGGTACTTTATAGTTGCTCAATACATAGTAATAGAATATTATTACATTTTTGTCTTTGCCAATGGTAATTACTGTAAGTTCTCCTTGGGTAATTATAATTATTACTCCTTTTTATTTTTAAAGATTAATTTATTTATTTTAGAGAGCGAGAGAGACAGAGGATGAGTAGGAGGGTCAGAGGAAGAGGGAGAGAGAATCCCAAGCCGACTCCCCGCTGAGTGGAGCCTGGGCTTGATTTCATGACCCTGAGGTCATGACCTGAGCGGAAACCAAGAGCCCGTGGCTTAACCGACTGTGCCACCCAGGCGCCCCTAATTATTACTTCTTTTAAGGATGACTTGTCAAGCTTTTATATCTGAGTGTATCTATACAAATGAAGTAACTCGGTAAAGATTTGCTGAGTGAATATACATAACCTTTGCCAATATGGAATTTTTAATACATACTTTATATTACCTAGCAAATGCTCAGCCTTTTAAAAATATTTTCGTGGGACGGTTATCAATCAAGACATATCTACATAAGCTTCCAATTATTATTTCACACAAAGCTTCAGACACAGATACCTATAACTGTTCTTTGTTCAAGGACTTTAGCTTAAGATAGGTCTTTAGCCACAACATAATTATCTTTATACAGTGTTTCCCCTTGCTATTAATGTCAAAGCCCTATGCACCCTATGGGGACTTCTCTTAAGACTCAAGAAATTCAGCAGCAGTCTAGCTGTCCAACAACTTTAGAGACCAGCTAAAAATGTTTTTCACTGAAAAACACTGTAAAAGAACATTTTGACAGTCATGTTAATTTTCCACAAAACAAAGCAAAAAATCTCGATTTTCTGTGGTATAGATCAAACTGAAAACAGTCCACAAATCGTTCCCAAATCTTATCCCCCTCCTCTGTGTTAACTTCTGTCGCCCTGAGAAGTCACAGTAGCTGAAGAGTGGAATGGCGCAACCTGTGGTGTGCATAAGCTGTCAACAGACAGCGAGATAGCCCAAGGGTAAACAGCAGAAGGAAGAGGTCTTGGAGGCATGGCTAATACACACATTAAACGATTACGCCTTGGAATTTTCACTCTAGGCTCCTGTTGGAGGAAGCTCTTTCCTGAAACTGACAAGGACGCCACCACCGCCCGGACCCATGGCGGCTTCTCCGGGATTCTCCCTGGTGGAGCTCAAGGTCTTTTTTCACATGCCTGGGAAGTTAGAAGCTTTGACAGAGCAAGGAGGGGAGACGCGAGAGAACGTAGGGGTGTCTCCGAGACCCGCGGGTGCGGGGAAGCAGATGCGGGCAGCCGATTTCATTAGCCGAAGAAGTCTGATGTCTGACTCAGCTCGCCGTGCAAAGCCCCCTGCAGACACTGCCCCACTTCTCAACCTTCTCAAGAGGTTTTCTTTTGATCGGCAGAGTCCCCCCCCCCCCCCCGGAGACTCCCAAATCATGCCATTTTGCCTCTGCACATGCTTCTCCTTCTGCCTGTAAAAGTCCTCATTCTCCTCTTGGGGGACCTGCTGTCGTTTCAGGACGGCTCAAACATCACCTCCTCCATACAGAAAGCCTGCCTCCCCTCGGCACACCCCCACGCACCCCACGTGGTGGTGGGGCTGCTCCTCGTATGTTGTAGGGATGTTAACCGCCGGCCCCCTTACTGTACTGCAGTGAGCGCTTTATGTCTCTCTCCCGCTGTCCCCCTGAGTTGGGCTCACGTGTGATTCCTTTATGCTTAACACACGGCATAGCACCTGGCAGAAGGAAGTCCCCGATTTCACCTAAAGAAGGGAATATAAATGTGACTTAAGCAGCCTTGGTTTGCATTTTAATTATGTAATCGTTTTATAAGGGAGCTTAAGTGCAATGGCCTTTTAGGAAGTTTTAATTTTGAATATTGATTGGGAGATGAAAAAATTAATTTTTACATGTAAAGAACTAATTGTAGTGATATTATTAGGTACATTTTTAAAAAGATTTTATTTATTTATTTGACAGAGAGAGAGACAGAGAGAGAGGGAACACAAGCAGGGGGAGAGGGAGAGGGAGAAGCGGCTTCCTGCGGAGCAGGGAGGCTGATGAGGGACTCGATCCCAGGACCTGGGATCATGACCTGAGCCAAAGGCAGATGCTTAACGACTGAGCCACCCAGGAGCCCCTATTAGGTGCATTTTGAAAAAAAAAAAAAAAGTTTTTCAGAATTTGACAAGCTAAAGGAATGTGGGATTCAGCAAAATTTGAAACAACGTATATTTAAACTCCAGGTTTTATCAGAACCTAGGATATTGTGTTTTGTTTCCTTACCTAACTTTTAAATTCCTTAGGGGAAGAGAGAATACTTGTGTTTCTATTTCCCACAAGTAGGCACAGAGCTCGATAGGTAGTTAATGCTCAGGAAATGACACCACACACACACACACACACACACACACACACACACACACACACACACATTCACTCCACATCTTGAAAACCAATGGAAAGTCTGGCACACATGTACAAAAGACATCAGCTTTTCATTGAATGCCATCAAATCTGCAGTTAATTCCTGAGGACTACAGTAAGTGTCCTAGTCTGTGATTGCTTTAGGGCTCTCCCGAATTCCTGGTGGCCCAGTGACTACCATTAGAGAAACATGACCTCAAGTGTGTTTTTCCACTATGGAGCTTTACATTTGTTTTTATTTTGTCTTTTAGAAATCCTATAGCTGCTACCGTACCCCAAAGCTGGCGTGAGGTGCCTGTGCCTCTAGTTGCAGGAAAGATTTCAGCTGTGAGAACTTCTCCAGGCAACCTGTTTTCTCTATCTGGGTGAGGGAGAGAGAGAGCAAATACAAGAATTTCTCCTGTGCAGTCCTGACTTCCTCTGAGGCCCCAGAGAAGCCATTTGAACACTCTTCCTTAGTTCCTCCAGCTGTAAAATGGAACTAATAATGACTAATAATGTATTTCACAAGGTAACTGTGAGGATTAAGTAGTCAGTGTTTCATGGTGGTAGACCCTGAGTATGAAATGTTTCTATAACGTGAAGCTCTGGTGAACCTATTTTTTTTTTCACATTAATGTTTTCTATTAGATTGGTTTTTCAAACCCCCTAAGTTCATCTAAATACCCATATCAAGTGACTTGCAAGCAAGAGGGTTTAATTCTATATTCAGAATTCCATTCTGTGGTAAAGGTATTTCTAGAGAACAAGGGCATTTACCATTAAGATGAACAATGGGAATTCCTATCCCAGCTATATTGCAACTCTGGGCAGTGCCCTAAATTTCTTTGCTCCTCTGCTTCCTTTCAGGTCCTAAAGCAAAGTATCTGTGCCTGACTGACAGGATTGTGAGAAGATGAGGTAACATGCGGTGAAATGTTTTAAGCTCTGGGGTAAAGGTGCCAGAGACCACTATTTTACATGTGAAAACTAAGTCCCAGAGAAGCAAATCAGCTTGCCTTAAATGCTGTGCCAAGTGAGCATCAGGAACAATAATATTCCATGCCCTGGATTACAAACAGGTATATTGGCCTCATTGCTTTCTGAGGAATCACACGCCTACAGAGGGAGAGTTTTCTCTCAGAGGAACCACCCTTCCCACTTGGATGATAGTCGGCTTTCTTTTACTTGTTGAACAAGCTTTAGCCTGGTTTTAAAAATGGAGCACTTTTTTTTTTTTTTTTTTTGCCGACTTGTGTCTCTTGGCCTGCAGGAGAGAAGAGGAGGCTGCTAGGGCTTGTTGCTAAGGAAGAGAGCCTCGTTAGAACATCCAACTGAAGGCTTATTATTGGCTGCAGAGAACAGCGTTATACGGCTTGTAGAAATCAAATAGTCTTCAGAGGAGGCCAAAAAGTCAGAGAAGTGTTGTTAAATCTCTAGTCCTGTATGATGCAGAATAAGTAAAGGGGAAATGTAAGGTGTAAATTGAGTTGTAATTCCAACCAAGTCAATGCAGTCAGTTGTGATGGCCAAACAACAGATGCATAAAGGCTTAAGGACCCCAAATGTTACAGACTCTGGCTGCTTCCCAAACACCCTTGCAGCTGAAATAAAAGAGTCCTGTATTCTTGCAGACACAAAGCTTTAAAGACAAAGCAGCAGACCCTCTTGACTAAAGGGGTTTGCAATGGATATATTGCTAGTAATCTTAAACCCGCTCCGCAGAGACTGGGCAGGCTTGGGAAGCAAACAGGTTTTGTAGAAAGACCGGTTCTGTGTAATGCCTACCATGTTCTTGGCACCCAGTGGCCTCATTGTTATTCCTGTGTGTATTAGTCGTGGAGCACAATAGTACATGGACCCAGGACTCCCTGGGTGGGGAAGAAGAGAAACTAGCATGACTTCCTCAAGTCCTGCCTTCGAGTTCTGCTGCTTTGGGTCTGGGATGGAAGGAGAAAGAAAGAAAGGTCAGAAATCATAGCTTGCGTTTTTGATTGCCCCTTATACCCCAGGCCCTGTCTACGTATATGCACCTTATCTCATTTAAGGGATAGGACAAATCTATGAGGTTTATAACCTTCGTTTGTTAAGAAGAGAAGACAGGCTCATACAGGTGAAAGGTAGTGTAGTCGTTAGGAGCTTGTGCTCTGGAGTCAGAGCATCTGGATCTGAATCCCGGGTCCCTCCACTTCTGAGCTGCATGACATTGGGCATTGCTGTCTCCTCTATAGAGTGGCGTGAAAACGGTACCTACTACCATTGTTAGGATAACCTAAACGAATAGACACAGTACTCTATAAATATTACTTATTTTTATGACTGCCCAAGGTAGTGAGCACAACTATAAACAGGGGGGTGGTAGAGCCAAGCCTAGAACGCAGGTCTTTCTGAATCTTAGGGTGACTTTTCCCTTAAACCATGTCACTCTACCGCCAATATAAGAGGAGAGGGTGTGGCCAGAAAAGGCCGAAGCAATGTTCTGAAGCAGTTTCTAGCTGCTTAGCAATAGGAAAGCACCAGAAAATATTCCTTCCCCACTCTGCCCGCAGCCACGCTCACCACCACCAAGTGTATTTATTTTATTTTTATGATTTCCAATTGCTACCACTGACAGTTCAAAAAGAAAAGGAGTGCAGCAGCTTGCATTTACTTTTTTGGTGTCTCACTAAGGTTGTCTACTAGTAATGTGCCCCCCGCCCCCCGATTCTTGTCTGCCGTTGCATCCAGTGTTTCTTGGAAACAAGAGGAAAGAGAGATGGTTTTCCTGGTGTTGTTATGAACTTAGAGCAAATGGCTCCGGGGGGGAAAAATCATCAATTCTATTCAGTGTCTTAAAGGCACGGGTGTTTAGATGTTGAAACGGCACTGTCTAACGTGATTTCCTTGACATAACCCTTTGGGCTTGGCTTCAGTTTTGATGAAACGCACAGGAAAGCTCTCATCATCCGCTCGGACACTTACTGCCCTGCTCACAGCCCTGCAAACGTTGTCCGCACAGGGAAGGGAGGAGGAATTGCATTCTCTTAGGCTTGCAGCTGCCCTCCCAGTACCTCCAGTGGCCGCCACGTCTGAGGCTCTGTGCGGGTCTCTGTTGGATTTCAAGTCGGGTTTGGACATCGGGATTGTGACGCGGTGAGTTGTATAACCCACCAGCGGTTCCGAAGAATAAAGCCGTTATTCGTTTTTTTCCTTTTAATTGTGATTTTCATTTTTTAAAACGTAGAACTAGAAGAAAATGTCCACATGACTGCATTCAGAGGGTTTTCAGGTTTTAATCTGGAAACCTGGAATGGTGCTGGTCCCGCCGGCAGGCCCTTCTGATCCACCCGCTGGTCCCGGGGCAGGCAGGCGGGTAGGGGTTCCGCAGCCACTGGGACCTCCTGTCTGAGGCAGGGAGCCTCACTGGGTTCTGCTGTAGGCGGGCGCTGCTTGGCCTCGGACTCCGTACGGTAGAGTTCCAGCAAAGATCTCCCCCTCCTTGGGTGGAACCAGGATCTAAGGGGTTGAGTTACTGAAGGCTTTGATGCCTCGGTGGAGTTCAGGACGTTGATCCTTGCCAGCGGACCGCAGAGAGCACCAAGAGAAGTGGCCGCCTAGTCTCTGGGGGTGTGGAGACCCCTTTACCCACCCGCCCCCCACCTAGCGAATGTCCACGAGCACACACCCTGGGCTGCGTGGGGTTTTCACTTCAGAAGGAACTAGTCCATCTCCAGCTGACGCACTGCAGGGGCTCTAGGTCAGGTGTGGGCAGTCCTCTCCTCTTGGATGGATGTGTTCATCTGCCAACTGGGCGCGTGCTATCCAACACCCGGAATCCTTCAGTCCAGACTCCCGCCCGTTGGGGACCTCCCTTCCGCAGGACTGACACCGAATATGCCCCGGGGCAGAGCACTCACTCCGGTCAGTGTGCCACACAAAAGAGAAGCTTTAGGCTGGGTCAAAAAAAAAAAAAAAAAAAAAAAAAAAAAAAAAAGCTTCTTGAATGAAAAAGGATAGACCCGTAAGGTTGACCAGCTGTTATTCTGGCCGAATATCCGATTTACTATCATGTTGGATCTGGCTTCTCTTTCTGCTGTTATTTGTTAGCTGGGAGTATGTGTGGAATGATACGTTAAGGTTAATGTTACTACGTTTTGTAGTAAGCTTGGTTAAAGAGTTTTGCTTGTTTGTTCGAGGGAACTAATACCTAAATGAAACTATGCATGTTCTTAGTATACTGTTTTCACTTCCACTCTTGCTGGGGAGGGGATGGAGGTCTAGGGTTGGAGGCTACTTCTTCCCCTATTTTTTTTTTTTTTCTCCTGGAAGTGTGAAAAGTCACTTCACATGGGGGGGGGGAATGCTTGTTTGTCCCCTGGAGAAGTTACCTGCTGGATAATCAAGACTTGTCTCAGGTACAGTTGCTTTCTGTAAAACATGTTGCTTCCTATCAGAGACCTGCATACAGAGACACACTTGTGCTTGCTGCCTCCTTACCTCCCTAGACCTTTTCAGTACTCATCTTTGAGTTAGACGTTGCTGATTCCCATACTGCAAGAAAATGTTTTGAAATTGTTTTTCTTATCAAGGGGTGATATACATCACGCAGCCCATTTAGCCGTGGAAACAATGCTGCTAGTCAGAGTTGCTCTTCGTTCCAGGTTTTTCATGTTAACGTGGTCTGAGTAGTAAAATCCTTGCCAGTGAAGGGAGATCCAGATTTGTGGCACGGCCCATAACACACATACATTACTGAGACCACACACAGATTAAAAAGATAAAGGCACACATTGCTTTTGAGCAATGACCCGTGTGCCAAAAATGAGGTTTCACCCACAATAGACCAGAAGAATGTAAGAGTTTGGTCTCAGGGTATCAAGAGTTTCCTTTTCTGTTGTAGTCTGCTTTTTAAAAGGGTGGTAGGACAACATTTTAAAATTCTTTTGATTATTCTAGTTTTGCTATTTATAGCTGAAAGAGAAATAAAGAGCATCTCCTTTCCACCAGCAGCCACGGCAAGGTAAGGAGCAGCACGCTGTAGGGCTCAGACCTTTGGCTCTGGAGCCAGACTGCCTGGCCTCATTTCTGGATGACCCACTGTGTAACTTTGGGCCTCAGTTTCCTGTAAAACAGAAATAATTACCATAGTGTTGTATGAATCAGCTGAGATAATACAGGTAGGGTGCTCAGCTAGACCCTAGGAAGGTCTCAGTTATTTGCCGTGAGAACAGTAAAATCTTGCCCTAAAGCCATCAGTGTGCTCCAGAAATCAAGTTGCATAAAATACGGGTCAATTGACTCCAACATTATTAAATAATATATTTTCAGTCAATCGGTACTGTTGCAAAAAGCATGGAGAGGGCAAGCGGGGAAAATGACCACTCACTGAGCCAAGAAGGTCCTTGAAGAGGACCCCTCTTGAATGCATCCTCTTCCAGGAAATTAAAGCTTTTTCTATCCACCTGCCTCTCGGTCCCTTACAGAATTGGGGTATAGAACAGGTGTAATCACAGTTTGTCTGAATTGGTATAATGGGGGAGAGGAAACATTATTGAAGGTGTTACCTGTTATTATTAGGTAGAGGTCTCGGATTGGCTTTAAGCCTTTTTGATGGTTGGCTGCTGGCCCTGGAAGCACATTAGAATCACCCAAAGAGCTTTAGGACATACAGCTTCCTGGTCGCAGGACAGAAGCAGCCAAATGCAGTCACCCAGACTTCAGATCCTGTCTCCATCATTTTTAGCCTCTATGACCTTTGACAAGCTGTTAACTTCTTTTTCCTAATCTGTGAGATGGGGTTGTTGTAAGAATTAAAGATAATGTATTTAAAACTGAGCATAAATCTTGGCGTGTAGTAGGTGAGAAATAAATACTGTTTGTTAATAACCTATTTTCTCTAAGAAATCCCAGGCTGAAATGTCCTCTACCACCACTGAGCTCAATTAGAGAAATTTTGCCTTGAAATAGAGTCTTGGGTTAGAACTGGTGAAAGGCTCTTGTTTTACAAATGAGAAAACTAAAGCACAAAAAATTCCTCAAGGTTACACAGCTAATAATAGGCTAGAACTCACACCCAAGTCTCCTCTTTGTCCATTGCTTTTCTTCCTATTCCACAGTTCTGAATCACGTGATCTCTGAGGTCCCAAATTCTGGCCCTAGACACCAACTCCAGACTCACATTTGCCTAGTCCCTGCCTGCCTTTACCGTATGGTGCGGCAACGCCAAACTGTTACTTCCTGATACTCAGGCTTGTTGTCTCTCATCTTTTTCCTTTGACCTATGTGGTCACTCTTGCCTGAAATCCTTGCCTCTTCTTGTCTTCGTTTTCTCCTCACTACACTAGCTCCTGCTTCCGCTCCTGAATGATTAACTACTGCAGCAATTGCCATCTCACTGTAAACAATTAGAAATCAGACAAAAGGTCAGATATTAGACAAAAGGTTTATCCCCGTGAGTAGGAAAGCACATGAGGTAAGCCTTATGATTGCCATAACGTACTGCTCGGAGAGAGTTTTCAGGCCACTTCTCAGGGTGGGGCACCAGAACAGGGTCTGGTGGTCTCACAGAGCTGAAGAGGCAGAGATCAAAGTGTGGGAAGAACAAGGAGGCTAGCCTTGGCAAGGCATAGTACCAGAAAGGAGGGAGCTAAATGGAAAGGGAACGGTGGAGATCTGCAGAGTTCACCCCAAATGTTTGGCTGAATATTATCATCTGCACATGCGTGTGAAGAAACTACCAAGACTGGGCAGAACTACCCAGAATGCACTGGGCTGAATAATACCTGGAGCTCACACAAGACTGGGGCAAGAGTTTGCATTTCCACCAGCCTGAGTGGAGAAACTTCAAAATACTTCAGGCAATGGATAGAGTCCTCATCCTAGAATAAAAGCCACTGTGAACCCACCATAAAAAGCTTAAAAGTAAGGCTCTCATGGATCAAACTGAACTGCCATAAAATCCAATGTTCTTTTTTTGGTTTTGTTTTGTTTTGTTTTTTGTTTTAATGTTCTTGATAGGTTTTTTTTTTATTATTATGTTATGTTACTAGACATGCCAAGAAGTGTGAAAATATGATTCATAACAAGAGAAAAATTAATCAATAGAAACAGATTCAGAAATGACAGAGATAATTAGTAGACAAGGACCTTAACAGTACCATTTCAAAGCTTATTCTTATGCTTGAGGATGTAAACAAAAACATAAACATAATGAGAGGAGAATGAAAGATATAAAAAAAAAGACCCAAATATAACTTGCAGGGATGAAAATTTATGGAATAAAAAAATAGAATAGTTAAGATTACGAGCATGTTAAATGATGCAGAAAAAAAAGATCACCATGCCTGAAGACACAGTACCAGAAACTATCCAAAATGAAGTGTAGATTAAAAAAAAAAAATGACTAAGGGCACCTGGGTGGCTCAGTGGGTTAAGTGTCTGCCTTCAGCTCAGGTCATGATCCCAGGGTCTTGGGATTGAGCCCCACATCAGGCTCCCTGCTTGGCGGGGAGTCTGCTTCTCCTTCTCCCTCCGCTGCTCCCCCTGCTTGTGCTCTCTCACTGTCTGTCAAGTACATAAATAAAAAATCTTAAAAAAAAAAGAAGACTAAAAACAAAACCCAAAACAAACACACACCAACAGAGCCTCAGTGAACTCTGGGATTATATTAAGCCATATGTATGGTTGGAGTCCTAGAAATGTGTTTCAGGGAAATGAAAACCCTATTTGAAGACACAGTGGCTGAAAAGTACCCACATTTTATGAAAATATAAACCCACAGAGCCAAGAAGCTCATCAAACTACAAACAAAAGTAACATAAAGAAAACCACAAGACACATCATAATTAAATTTCAAAACCAGTGCCAAACAGAAAATTTAAATAGCAGCTGGAGGGAAAAAGATACATTTTGTACAGAGGAATGAAGATAATTTCAGCACACTTCTCATCATAAACCATGCAGGTCTAAAGACAATAGAATGTTATCTTTTAAGAGCTGAAAGAAAAAAAACAACCTAGAATTCTATACCCAGCAAAGATATTTTTCAAAACTGTAGGCAATATAAAAACCTTTCATGTCACTGTAAGAAATGTTAAAAGAAGTTCTTTCAGCAGAAGGAAAATGAATTGGAAGAAAGAGATGGAGAGCAATCCAAATGGTGAATATATGGGCAAATATTTTAAAAAATGAGGGTTTTTTGGGGTCATGTTTTCATCTCTTCACATGTATTTATTTCATTTGTTCATTCATTCATTCATTCATTCATTCTTTTTTTTTTTTTTTTAGGGAAAGAGAGTAAGTGAGAGAGTGAGCAGGGGGAGGGGCAGAGGGAGAGAGAATCTTAAGCAGGTTCCACACCCAGCATGGAGGCTGACTGACACAGGGCTGAGATCATGACCTGAGCCAAAATCAAGAGTCAGATGCTTAACCGACTGAGCCACCCAGGCACTCTGGCACATGTATCCACTTCTCTAGGAAGAAATTCTATACTTCTTCACCATCCTTCATTGGGCCAAACTCAACACCCCATACAGTCCAGATTGATAAGGTAAATGAGTGAAGCCTGTGTATGATTAGGTCAATAGTGAGGACAGTGGTAAACTAGACCATGAATATCTCATCCAAAAGGAACATCCATTACTCAGGTTCAGTTGATTGTTTCTGGAAAAAAATTGAGCATTTTTCTTATTTTATTGTTGTCCTTTATTTTAATGTTGTTGAGTAATTAGACTAAATCCAAACCAAAAGCCCGTATATATATTTTATACCCATGGGCTATATTTAGCCTTTGGGTCATCAGGATACAACTACTGTTTTAGAAATTCCTCACTTGTGCTCTTAAAATACTCATTGGGTATCTCTGTTATACTTAATGAAAGTATATTCTAATTTTTTTGTGGATATATATGTCTTCCCAATTAGATTAAAACTGGTCATGGGAAAGAACCATGTCTTATTTGTTTTTATATCCCAAGTGATTAGTACATAGCCTGGCATAAGAAGTGTTTAACATGTGCTTGTTAAATTGGAGGTCATTGTAATATATTATTTATACCAATGTGCTCATCTTACGTGCAGCTCAGAGAACTGGGGGAAGGTTTAGGAGTTAAGAACGTGACTAAAATTTTGGTAGAGTACCCTGGAAATGCATCACCATGATTTAATTTACTTTCTTTTATTCAGTTGATAAGTCTATGTTATCCCTATGGTGGAAATGCTTGTGAGAATCACAGGTGTGAGGGTTAAAGCGATGTGGTATTTTGGTAGCTGCAGTCTTATCTTAATGCCTTTGCTTTGGGGGAAAAACAAGAGGCCACAAAGCTTGTCCTTTATCTTCTCCTAATAACTGCTCATACTTCTCCTAATATAATTTCAGAGAGATGCATTTCTTACTAGGCTAGTTTCTATCTAAGCATGAATGAAAGTAGAGGCGGGATGTCTCCTTTTATTTATCCCCAGGTTTTCTTTTTAGCTGCCTTCTCTACCTACCGAGCACACCCTTCTACACACATAGATTTCACCTTATTACGCACACCTTGGTCTCACTATTAAAAAAACCAAGTTGACAATGGGCAGCATTGTTTTTTTTTGGAAGCTACTCCAATGTCAGAGCAGTAAAAATACAATATTGAGGGTAGTCAGTGCGTTGAGTTCTTATTACATGTTGGGTGGATGAAATCATGTTATTTAATGCTCACCATAATCCTACATGATAGTACTTGATGTCTATTTCACAGGTAAGAAAACTGAAGCCCAAGGTTTCACAGCTCACATATTCAGAAATTAGATTTTGTGTTCTTACTTTCTATGCCCTGGTACCTCAAAGCATCATCACATCAATATGTTAGAAAGGTAGTCCCTGCAGTCCCACTCCAGACCTACTGAGTCAGAACTTGCATTTTAGCATGATCCCAGGGGATTCATATGCATATTAACATTTGAGAAACATTGGTCTACATGATACCCCTTTCTGTTGGGGACACACTTCCTGATAGTGCCCAAACTCTGTGGCTGGAAGCCCCAGTGCTCTTCCTAGTGTGTGCAACTGTCTCTTCAGGAGTGATTTAAACAGCACAAGTTTCGTTGGTGGAATTCCATTGTGGTGACATGAATACTCACCCCAAGATCTCTCCCTTCCTCTCATCCATCATCGTATTTCACTTTGCAATTTTGGACACAGCTCAAAGATGTGAACAAGAAGAGCTGGGAGGTTTGCAGAGAAATGTATGAACCATGGGGCTTGCTTGTGACACTGGGACCCTAAACAATGTATGGTCTTAATTTCTGACTGACGCTGGAGGGCCACCTGAATACTAATTTCTCCCTGTGGCTGCTTCTGTTGCTATACAGTCCATTGGGAAGTCCTCTGGATTGGGAGGGCAGGGGAATCTTCCCAGGAAGCACCCTTGAAGCAAGTATCTTAGCAGAACTAGAGACACGGAAGTGGTTATGGCTGCAGAGGTACATGGATGGTAATAACTTTATTAAAGCTTATTTTTACATTGCTACTATCCACAAGCAAATGTCTAACCACTATGTACATATTTTATGGGGCCCAAGAGACTGGAGGACTGATTTATGGTAAAAATGGGCTCTCAAAATACTGCATGAGGTCAAAGTTGTTGGATTGTCAATGAAAAATAATTTTTCCAGTTAAAGGATCTCATACACATTTGGTTTGATACGGCAGTGGTGACAAAGATGCTTTTTATGACATTCTTCTAAGGACCATTGTGATGTTAATATATAAATTATTTATTTCCTTCTTCTCAAAAGCTAGGGCATCTCCAAGCTTTTTGTCCGCCAGTTCTGTCTTTGGAAATCTTTTGTCTTCATCACCACACATCTGTGGGGGTCTGAATTGAGCAGAATGGGCTGCTGTGGAGTGATGGGAGGAATTCTTTCCCCCTGAGATGTGGTTGGGGCACAAAGTGGGATGCAGGCCAACTTTTCTGCCAACAGTGTATTGCACGGAACTGTAGCTTACTCACTCATGTTGTGGTAACTTTGTTTTCCACATTAAATGAACAGAAACACTTCATAGAAACAATGTTGTTCTGCAGAGGTAGCATGGTAGAGCTGATCAGAGACCTATCGCTGGGCACTCATCCACGTGGGTGGCAAAGGGACATTTTTCACAGGGTTCCTGCATTCACAAGATTAGAAAGGTTTGGGAATAACTTTATCATAGAACCAAATTGCTAAAAGGGGGTATTATCAGATCATCTCATATATTTTCTTCTTCCAAGATAGGCGGACATCCAAATTTTTAGAGATGAGAGGCAGTGAGGTACAGTGAAAAGAATGAGGGTAGGCTGATGCAAATGTTGGAATGAACCTTCATTCTGTTATTTATTAACATGACTTTGAGGGAATTGTTCAGCCTCTCTGATTTTTAATTTTCCCGTATTCAAAAAATGAGGAAATAGCCACTTTTGTACTTTTGATCCTTAAGACGTGACTGCAAGTTGATTGTAAGATAATAAAACAATGGATTCAATGGGGAGAGATCCTGTTTCCATGTAAATTTTGCTTTTTAGACACAACATTTGAATGATTTAAATTCTAGCATCTCACTGATGTTCTTTAATTTTATTTTGTTTTGCAATTGAACATAGAGTCAGCTTGGTTAAGTGAGAATCCCACTGAAGTTAAAGACTTATGCACAAATATTGAACTTTGTTTGCATTGCTTTATCTATGGAAGTTATTTATTGAGGTAGTTACTATTAGCTGTTGCTGCAGAGAATCTCCAAAATTCAGGGGTTTAGTTTATTTCTTTGCTCACACAGAGTCCAAAGGGGCTGATCTTGCCTGGACAGCTCTTTTCCAAGATGGGGGCACAGGGGTCCTGGCACCTTTTCTGGTATCTTTGCCATCCATTAGGGCCTCCCTGGGAGGCTTCTGGTGTATCCACTATATTTAGCTAGCTGATGAGCAAAGAGAAAGGATGAAGAGAATCTCCTGGGTCTTTTCAAGGGCCAGGCCTGTAAGTACATACATCACATC
This sequence comes from Callorhinus ursinus, assembly GCF_003265705.2. NCBI lineage: Eukaryota > Metazoa > Chordata > Mammalia > Carnivora > Otariidae > Callorhinus > Callorhinus ursinus. Next base: position 38,299,412 of record NW_027397076.1, read on the forward strand.
TGCTCATATTCCACTGGGCATAAACTGGTACAAGATCCCATCTAGATGCAAGAAAACTGAGAGATGTGGTTTGCTCAGGTTTGAAACAAAATTGTTTGGTGAACCTATCACCTTGCATTTGCCTGTCAGCTTTGCTGCCCAAACTGAATCATAGCTGTCAGAGAGCGACCAGGGGGTCTCTCAGGAAGTTTGCTCATCAACTGATGTACAAAAGCATGGTTTGGATGTAGAGAAAGCAGTTTATAGCTGTCCACACATGGTGTATGAAATGTATGAAAGTTGTGGAGTATCTGTATATCTCTCAAAGTTACGTCTACTTCTGGGTTGTTACAGAGAGTCAGTGAGATAGTTATGTGACAATGCCTATCACAGAGTTAATACTGACTACTGGTTCTCAGAGTGTGGCCACCAGACCAACATCACTCACATCACCTTGGAACTTGTCAGAAATACAAATTCTTGGGTTGCACCCCTGATGGACTGAGTTAGAAACTCTCGGGGTGGGGCCAACAATCTGTGTTTTAACAAATCCTTCTAGGTGATTCTGATGTAATGAAGGTTGAGAATATCAGCATAGACCTTGATTTTCTTCTTTTCTTTCAAGGAAGGGGAACATTCTTTTCAAAGAAAATCGATTCTTCTACAGTTTCCTTTAGTAAGCTTTCATAATGATGAATGGGTTCCAGCTAGTCTGAAATTTCTTATATGTTGCCAAACTTGATTCTTCTACAGTTTAATCATATTCATTCTGAGTTGTCCTCATTGAAATAGTAAAACATCTGATCATCACTCTTCCTATGTTTCTCCATCAATGTCAAGATCATTCGGCCATCTGTAGGTCTTTTTTCTTTTGGCTTACTTAAAACCTTTTTTTTTTTTTAAACATTTTATTTATTTATTTATTTGAGAGAGAGAGAGAGAGAGTGAGAGAGAGCACAAGTGGGGAGGAAAGGGAGAAGCAGGATCCCTGTGAGCATGGAGCCCGATGTGGGGCTCGATCCCAGGACCCTGGGATCATGACCTGAGCCGAAGGCAGATGCTTAACCGACTGAGCCACCCAGGCGCCCCTAAAACTTTTTTGATATGTCTACCAGTTTCTACACATGACTCAAAACAGATCAACTGCTATTTTCTTTTATCTTTTTAAAAAAGATTTTATTTATTTATTTATTTTGAGAGAGAGAGAGAGAGAGAGAGAGAGTGGGAGAGCAGGGGGAGGGCAAAGTGGGAGGGAGAATAAGGGGGAAAGAATCCCAAGCAGACTCCAAGCTGAGCATGGAGCCTGACGTGAAGCTCGATCTCATGACCCTGAGATCATGACCTGAGCCGAAACCACGAGTCAGACGCTTAACTGACTGAGTCACCCAGGTGCCCCTCAACGGTTACTTTCTTGTGGCATTTTTGTATGTAATAGATGGAGCATTATAATCACTTCATACCTGAGAGAGTTCCCATTGACTTTTATTTCCCATTCAAAATGAATATTCATTTCTCCAGTGCTTTTTGTCAAATAAGCATTATATATTATATGTGAATACCTCAAGAAAACAAGGATTGTTTTTTACAAAATTCAGACTATTAATTGATCCCAATAGCCTACTACTACCTGAAAACTATCAGTCATGCCATCACGACCATTATTTTTTATAAGAACATATAAGTAATACTTGCTATTATGATCATTATTTATATCAGTAAATTTTTTTCTAAAAGTTTTCCTAATGGGTTTAATAACTTGAAAGGTATTGGACTCAAGTGACAAATAGTAAGTCATATAATGGACCACAGTTATTTAACCAGTTTGTAGATTAGTAGCTTTTCTTCTGGACTGAAGGTGAGATCTTCTTCCCTTTCTGCATCTGGTGGAGAGAAAAGAAAGAAACCATGATTTCATGGGTGCATTTGTAGAAGGCATTTTTAAAAAAGGGTAGAGTGGAAATATAACCACAAAAGAAGATGGCTTGGAACACTGGTTTGTTTGGGTATAGGGCAGCCTCTCTGGGAAGATCTTGCCAAGATGTTCATCTTATCCTTTCCTTTAATTTTGTCTGCATCTCCTAAGCAGAACTTTCCAAAACCTGAGAACAAGTCAGAATTTGTCCTGGGCCTGCCTTCTTGAAATGCCTGTAGGATTCAGATCCTTACGAATGTACAGCCAGCACATAATGTGGACACTCAGGTTCCCCCAGTCTGATTTGAATTTAGGACTGACTTGCCCAGTTTTAGAAGTGTGGTGACCCAGAGACCTGGAGCCATGTTTCCCTGCCTCCTTACCAATCCACTTATCAGTTCGCTGCCAGACTGTCTTCTTTTGCTCAGTGGGTTACCGGTTTATTTTCATTTATTAATGTTAAGAATTCCTTTCAGATGAATTACTCCTTTACACATTCAAATTAGGATTTTCATTTGCCAGTTTTATCACAGTTGGCATAATTAAGGATGTCAAGTTTTTTAAACTATATTGTGACAACATTTAAACTTGTTATGCTTTTGCCTGTGGATATAATTAAGACAACGTGTTTGGTATCAGTTTATTCTTAAAAAGCAAAGTAAAAGCAGATGAGCTGTATTTATAGATGCATCAGCCAATGAATGGATGAAAGAGAAAAAGAAATTAATGGGGAAACGTCAGCCAGAATGGAGGAGGGACCCACTGCGAAGTTCATTTCCAGACCAACTATTTAGAATTTATTCCAACGACAGCTGTCTCTTGAATTACAGTAGGGAGAAAAAAAATGACGTTGTAAGACTAACAGGCCTCAAGTTAAGAAGCAGGCAAAGAATAACATACTTCAAATAAAACTCTGCAGTTGGGGTGGGGGCTCAGGCACAATAGTTATGGTCAGAGCCCCACCTTGAGTCATGCCCTCTTACAAAGATTGGGACGCAGGAAAATCTGGGAAAGAAGGAAAATCTTTAGGAGACGTAGGAGCTTTGGAACTTGGTCTTGGCCACTTGAAAGCTGTTTTGATTTGGAGCCAAAGACCCCCATGGGGGAGGGGTGGAGTAGAGGAAAGGGCAGAAGACAAAACTGTAGGATAAAACGCCAACCCAGGGAGTTCAGTTTTCAGAAGAGACAGAGAAGAAAAATGAATTGCAAAGCTTAAGGGATATAGATTAATTTCTCTGTCTTCTTGTGAGCCTGCGCCGTACGTTTCCTTGATTGTGAAATGACACACCAAAGTTGTCAGAGATTCTCTGGCATGTGTCTAACATTAGACACAGGTGAGGCAGAACAAATGTGCGTTGTCTTGAGTACATAGCAAGAGGCAGCATCGTGGGAGGAAATACGGTTGCTTGGGCGTCCTATTTTTAACCATCCATATTTCAGAAAGGAGAATGACCTGGACCTAATGAAAGTCCTGTGGTCTGCAGTGTGGGGCTGGGGGGAGGGGGCAAGCAGCAGGGGCAAATGGCTTCACCAGTTCTCTTCCCAAAAGAGTCCAAAGGAATGTTCATTAATGACTTAGAAGAAATTTCTTTGGCCGTTCACGGGTAAACAACCAAGCAGAGCTCTTCAAAAATTCAGATTAAAAAAATCACTTTTCTAGACAATTAAAATACATGAATAAAAAATGACTTAATTCAGGAAAAAAGTCCTTGAGGGATTCATGAAGAAATGCTTCTTTTGTTGTGGACGTTTCTCTCTAGATCCTAGTGTGACTGCATTTCCCGTCCATAGTTTTGTTTCTCCATATATCCCTATGCTTTTTTTCCTCCTTCTCCACCTCAGTGAATTTTATGGATGCATTTTACTGACATGTGTGATAGGGGCTCTTGGTTTCAGGTTTTAAAGAGAGAGAAGAAGATGATACTATCTCTGAATAGAAAAGAAGGGAAGGAGGGAAGGAAGAAGGAACGAAGGAAGGAAAGAAAGGAAGGGAAAAGATCAAGGCCTAGCAAATCCAGTTGTTTCAGTCATTTAATCAAACCACTTCTACTTCTGAATAATCTCTTCAGCTGCAACACGCCTGGAGAGATTGAGGGAATGTTCACAGACTTTCAACCTTTGTTTTTGCCAAGTTAATCGTTCTGTTACATAGATAAGGCCGGGATCTATGTTTCTAAAAATTATGAATGTATATGTGCACACAGAAATATATATATATTTGATGTCGTACATTTAATTCCAAAGACTATCCCAATCACTTTGTAGTTTATACCAATGCCTTTCGAACGGTGGTGGCAAGGGCCTGGTTTTAAAATTTCCAATCAGTCATGATTGATATTTTTATAAAATATAACCACAGTGAATTACAAGAAAAATTAATTAAAAAACACCCCAAATCATGCAGAAGGTAAGCCTCTAATATTTAATATTAGATTTAACGGGCAGAAATTACCCGTCAAATTGCCGTAAAAAGTTTCTAAGTGTTTATTCTCAGTTCCTGTACTTGACTCACTGGAGTGTGTGACCGCCAGCTGAGAGGTCAGCACTGTTCTTCAAATAGCATTCGAGTGGTGCCAGTGTAGACAGTCTCAGTGCTGATGATCAAAAGGCAAAGGATAATAGATTAAGTTCAGAGCCATTAAAGCACTATTGAGATATAGACAGTGAGATAAATTCTGTTATTTTTCAAATAACTTGATTTGATGATGTTATTATGTATTATTTTCCCTTGAAAGAAAATATATAACTGCCTGGGCACTGTTGGTTTATAAAAATCACTGAAGTGTTGGCTTAAGTAAAATAAACTATATACATGGAGTATCTCTGGTATCGCATGGGCCCTGCTTGTACTCAAAGACTGGAAGAATGAATCTATTTTAACACTGAAATCGTCTTTAGAATGAAACAACTTCGAAAATGTAAATAAGGGTATGGTATTCTGAAATATACATACAGCTAACTGACATGATATACACATTCATGTATGCCACGTTGTTTTCTTCAATTGATCTTTCTTTACCCCAGTATAACGAATGACTGTAGACCGTTGCCTAATCCACTGTTGACTGAAGTAGTATTAATTCACAGGCTGGGTTGAAATGGCCAGGAAGATGGTGGAGAGCTACAAAGATTCTAAAGTGAATTGTATGTTTTCCTTTTCAACTAGGAGGCATTTACCAATTCCCACTGGTCCCAGGTTGCCCTCACAAACTTTCCACACGTAGGCTAATAGAATTTATGTCCAGAAAAGCAGTAAGTTAAAGAAATGGAGGCTTGAGTCACAAAGACATTCTCTTGCTATAAATTTATTATTTGCAAGGAAGAATTTCTTACTGAACAAAAAATGCAGAGCAGAACCATTGCTTATCATCCCCACATGGACCAAGTGCTGAAAGGGCTGTGGTGTTGTGGAAGTCATATTTATTGTTAGCGTATGTTTTCTGTAGCTGTGGCTATCAGAGAGAACCTTCTGGGGAGGCGATCATTTACAGTACCCTATTGTTTGACATCCAACTTTATGATTCTGTTTCAATAGTTTTTATTACTATCACATCTTTTTTTTTCTTTGTAGATTTAACTTGAGATAAATGTCTCACTCTAGTAATGAGATTTTAAGAATTGCTCAGTATTCAAACCATGTGAATTCAATGGTTTATAAGCTTGGGATCTTAAAAAATCACTGACTAAGTAAATTTTGGGTGTGAGCATGAGATGAGTTCATATAAATATGTAATTTAAAAGTGGAACTAAAATCCAGTGAGTGGCAACAAGCGGACATGAATTGGCTCTGTTGTGGCTGAGAGGGGGCAGCTCTTTTAAGGTTGAATTAGAAGCAGGACAGAATGGCAGAGCTGGGCTGAGAGCTTTTGTGGGTCTGGGTGCACTAAGGTGTAGATGTGACATCTGACTGCACTTTGGATGCCTCAGGCTGCTAAAACATCTCCTCCCCCCCCCATTTAAATTGTTTACCTCCCATAGGGGACGCTTCCAGTATTCCTGGGTGGCAGGACCCATCTAGAAATCTGAGGCATTCTGTGTTCTGAAAGGGATGCTTCCTGGACAAATTCTCTCTGTCCCTCATTTGGATCCATTTTTGACCCCAGTGTGTAATTTGCCATCTTTGTGCCCCTTCTGGGTCTCTGTCTTCTGTTTCTGCTCCCACCCGTGTGCTTATGAAGATACAGCCCTGGTTGGTTGCTCTCTTAGTGCCAGTCATGACCCCCATTTCCCCGGTGATGACGTTGGCTGCTTTGGTTTTAGGAACTGTCAGAAATGGCCATTAACCAAGAGAAAGAGAGGAAGGACCAGCCCCGAGTAATTGGTAAGTGATGCTGGTTTTGTTGGCTTCATTTGTCTTTGGCCCCTGGAAAATACAGATCTATGAAGTGAATACTGTGAGTGGGTTGGTGCTCCAGCAGAGAGGAAACTGGAAGGACGATTGTGAATTCTGTCTCTTTGTCTTCTGTCTCTTCAGATCCAATATTAGCATGTTTTCGGAGGCTTGGAATCAGATTATGTACTCTGACTCTGGTCTGTTCTTCAAATGGATCAACAAGGGGAGAATGGGGCCCGTTATATGCCTTCATTACTTTCTTATAAGGTGCTATTTTGAACAAGATGGGAAAATACATTTTCCAAGGCCAGCAGGGATGGTTGCCATTAGAGGCCTCTGTCAGCACCAAAGACCTTGCTCTGCCTCTCCTGTGAAGTTTCCAAAGGAAAACTTTTCCATAATCAGAGCATAGTTGCTGAGGCAAGAAGGGTCACTAGATTAAGGAACGGATGGTGACGGCAACAATGACCCATCTGTTCATAAAGTACTTCTAGAACCTCTCCTTTATGATAGGCCCTCTGCCAGGGGCTGCACAGTAGTACCTCTTTGTTGCGTTCTGACCTTTTTAAGCTGTTTTTTGTTATTTTATTTTATTACCATTTGTAAGTTGACATTTAGGGAACTTGCTTAAAGAACTCAATAAATCTTGATCTAATGATTCACTACCTGTGTCCATCCCTCTGTCTGTCTGTCTGTCTCTGTTTTCTCTCTCACACACTACCCACACACTCCTCATTCTAAATATTTATTGAGGTTGCAGCGAGGGGGACACTGTTATGGCTATCTTATTACTTGAGTGAATTTTAAATGATTATTTGCAAGGCCTCTTCCATTCACGTCCAGATAAGCAGAAATGTTTTCAACTAGACCCGGCTGAAGTAATGTTTCAAGGTGGGAAATAGTGGTTATTCATTTCAGAAGGGGTAATAAGTAACACATTGTGTTTTATTGTTGAGGTATATAAGATATAAAATTATAGAAATCCAAAGAAGGAAATATCTTTATGGCAAGCTCTCCATGGAAACCTATCAAGCTATGAATTTGAAGAGTACTAAGTGGCTTCTGGTAAAGCCACATCATTGGAAAGGTTTATCACTTAACAATGTTAGCACGTGGAATGCTATAATTCCATGGTAACTGCAGCCAACCACTCCTAGCTCTTCTAGACAACTATACAAATGTTTTCTTTTAGTGAGATATTTAATGTATTCTGTCTTAATTCTGAAGGTTTTTCTCATGCCTCCACATCTGAAACAATTCAGTGCTGTCTCTATTTGAAGTCCCTTCTGTTTAGTTGAGCTGGCTATTGGTGATGTATCATATCATGTACAGTGGTTTCTGTGATGTGGTTTGCTGAGCATGGCAAGATGAATGAAGATTACAGTCACATTAATTTGAGGACTATGGTCAGACTTAAGCCATTATCCTCGAGGTGTATGGCTGTTGATTTATCAATGTCCTCATTTTTAAGAATGAAATCTTCTCGAGGTTGCCATACATTCTGTGGATATATGTCAAATGAAGTAGAATGTTAGATTCTCTCATAACTTCATAAATAAGAATGTCTTGCTTTGAGGATGGAATAAAACGACAAGATTTAATTGGCATCTATATAGTAAAAAGGTCATGAAGAGATTAATGACTGTTGGCAGCTGGTCAAATTTCTTTGATGTCCACTATTTTTTTTTTTTACTAGAATACTACATTTGTCACTCGCTGAGCAAGTTGCCCACACATTTATGTACATAAATTATAGTGCCTTTATTACATCACTTCCAACCTATCTGGATAAAAGCATGATGGAATTTTTTTCCCTGTGTGCAATTTCCATTTTGGTGCCATTTCTGTTTCCTAATAAATTCCAGACAAAATATATACCCAAAGCCTGTTTTTTATGTATTTCAGCTTTCTGTGTTCAGCCACATTTTGTTTGGGAGATGTCCTGCAGGGATTTACTTAGATTTATGAATATTTGGAGAGTAATTTGCAGAAATGAGGGTCTGGAGATTCATATAATCCCATTGTGTATCGTATCTTTTCTTTTTTTAACCCTATACTTCAATTTTTGGTAATTTGGATGTGATACTTAATGTAGTGACTTAATTCAATTGTTCTTCTAGTTTCAACTTTGATCTCTTTCTAAACTATTATCAGGAAGATGTAAAAAATTCCAAAGTGAACTCTGACACAGATATAGAAGGAATCTCCTCTACTGTTATGGTTTTCTGTCTCCAAAGATAGGCCAACTTTTTAACTTCTACGACTTCACTAGCATGAGATGTAAATGTGCCCAAATGCCCTCAAGTGGTCTCAGCCTATACTCACATTCCTGCTGCTTCTCTTCCTCATTTCTCCACCCTCCAGCTGTGGAAGTTGGCTTTTTCTGCTACCTAACTAATATTTAAAGGACAAGTGTTTACATATATTTATTTTGGTTTTCTAATGTTTTAATATCGGCACCACTGAGTAAATGTTTACTGGGGAAAAAAATCCAAACAAATAACAAATTGATAAAATCAGTTCATTGATTTTTCTTAAACAACAAACAGAGAAATAAACATATTAAAATCTAAACCTGCAATCTGTTAAGGTAAAAAACATAAACTTGTTATGTTCTTCCTATTGAGGAGATAGTAATACAACACCTATTAGATCTACTGAGAAATCACTCTACCCTTTGCAAAGATGTACGAAACCATATGGCTCAGTTATCTAGCTCAGTGGGATAGGGACCCAGGTTCATGGCAATCTACAGAGAAATATGAGGGCATAATATTCCTGACAGTACTTTTGACTGCCAACCCCATGTACTCTTTACTTGCCTGGAACTGAGTTGACTGTTGCATTGTTTTCTGGTGGAGTTGCTCAGGAGCTTAGTCAGAGGCTGGCAGTGGTTGGGGTTTGGAGATGGGAAAGAGTACAAAAGTCCTTCAATGAACAGGAAATTATCTGAAAACTGACTATGATGTATGCAACAATGTCAATTCCAATATTAAACTTTCTACTTTAAGAAAAATCACTTGACATATTATCTCACACCTGTTAAAAAGGCTAGTATCAAAAAGGCAAGAGATAGCAAGTGTTGGCAAGGATGTGGAGAACAGAGAACCTTTGTGCACTGTGGGTGGGAATGTAAATTGGTGCAGCCCCTGTAGAAAACAGTATGGAGGGTCCTTAAAAAAACTCAAAATAAAACTACCATAAGATCCAGCAATTCCACTTCTGGGTATTTGCCTGAAGGAAATGAAATCACTAACTCACCCCCACGTTCATTGCAACATTTTTACAAAAACTAACGTGTGGAAACAGCATAAGTGTCCACCAATGGATGAATGGATAAACAAAATGTGGTATATATATTCCATGGTATATTATTCAGCCATAAAAAATAAGGAAATCCTGCCATTTGTGACAACATGGGTGGATCTTGAGGGCATTATGCTTATGCTTAGTGAAATAAGTCAGACAGGAAAAGATAGATGCTATGTGGGATTTTTCAAAATGTGGAATCTAAAAAATCCCTCAAGCTCATATACAGAGAACAGATTGGTGGTTGCCAGAGGTGGGAAATGGAAGGTGGGCAAAGTGGGTGAGATGGTCAAAGGATACAAACTTCCACTTATAAGATAAATAACTCCTGGGATGTAATATGCAGCAAGATGACTGTAATTAACAATATTGTATTTTATATTTGAAAGTTGCTAAGAGAGTAGATTTTAAAATTTTTCATCACACACACACACACACACACACACACACACACACTCATAACTATGGCGTGGTGATGGCTATTAACTAAACATACTGGAGTGATCATTTTGTGATAAATACAGATATCAAACCATTATGTTGTACAGCTAAAACTACTATGTTGTATATCAATTTTATCTCAATTAAAAGAAAAAGAAAAGCACTTAATAAAACAACAGCAACAACAAAATAAGCCAACAACAATAACAAAAAGAAATCTTTTCCCAATCCTCAGGATTAAGTAAGAGATGATTATTTGCAGATAGGTTTTTTTATGCAAAGCTCCTTCTCGGTCTTTTTGTTATTAATTAACTCAACAATCTCTATTGCATTAAAAAATAGTTTACTCTCCAAAATATATAAAGAACTTATACAACTCAACACCAAAAAAACAAAGAACCAAGTAAAAAATGGGCAGAAGAGATGAACAGACATTTCTCCAAAGAAGACATACAGATGGCCAACAGACACATGAAAAGATGCTCAACATCACTCATCACCGGGGAATGCAAATCAAAACCATACTGAGATATTGCCTCCCACCTGTCAGAATGGCTGAAATCCAAAACACAAGAAACATCAAGTATTGGAGAGGATGTGGAGAAAGGGGAACCCTCTTGCACCGTTATGAATGCAGATAGGTGAAGCCACTCTGGAAAACAGTATGGAAGTTCCTCAAAAAGCTAAAAATAGAATTACTGTATGATCCAGTAATTCCATTATTGGGTATTTACCCAAAGAATATGAAAACACTAATATGAAAAAATATATGCACCCTTATGTTTATTGCAGATTTCTTACAATAGCCAAATTATGGAAGCAGCCCAAGTGTCCATCAATAAATGAATGGATAAAGAAGATGTGGTGTGTATATATAATGGAAAATTACTCAGCCATAAAAAGGAATGAAATCTTGCCATTTGCAACAACACAGATGAAGCTAGAGAATATTATGCTAAGTGAAATTAGTTAGAGAAAGACAAATACCATATAATTTCATAAATATGTGGAATTTAAGAAACAAAACAAATGTACAAAGAAAAAAAGAGACAAACCAAAAAAACAGGCTCTTAACTAGAAAGAAGAAAGTGACTGTTACTAGAGGGGAGGTGGGAGGGGGGGGAATGGCTGAAAATAGGTAAAGCAGATCAAGAGTACACTTATCATGATGAGGCCTGAGTAATGTATAGAATTGCTGAATCACTATATTATACACCAGAAACGAATATAACATGGTATGTTAACTGAATTAAAAATTTAAAAAATGGTTCACTCAGTAAAGCTGGGGAGAAAAAGAAAAGCCAAAAAATAAAATTAAATTAAAAATTAAAAATCTCAAAAAAGTAGTTCACTTAAGAAGTTAAATTTTAGAACAGAGTTTTGGTAGACAAACTTGGTGTGTCTTGCACAACTTGTGAAACGTATACTGTGAAATGCATTTTGTAGCAACGTTTTCCCATCCTACCACGGAAGAAACCCTGAGTTTTCTCAGTCCCAAAGGTAAAAACATAGTGTCTTGGGCATGTGTACTGATTTGAACACTATGCTTGGAGCCAAGCAGAATAAGGAAAGCTCAGTTACCAAAAGGAATTGTAAGACACTAGATAATGGGCTACACAGAAGAGTTTCAGATTTTCTACTGTGTTAAATTCATTCAACTAATGCCACAAATATTTACTGAGTGACCACTACAAGTCAGGCATTGTTCTAGCCACCGTAAGCTCATGTTTTCAGATGGTGAAAAACTTCTTCTCCGTAATCAGACAAGAGTCATTGGGGATCACTAGATTATGGAGATGATGGTCATGGTAACAATGACTATTCGGTTAAAACGTAATCACTGAAGATCTATTTTGTAGCAGGCTCTTTGCCAGGTGCTGTGCAGTAAGTAGTACTTCCATTGCATTTTGAACTCTTTAAAGTATTTTTTGTTATTTTATTTTATTAACATTTACAAGTCAATATCTAGGGAACTTGGTCAAAGAACTCAATAGAGGGGCGCCTGGGTGGCTCAGTCAGTTAAACAACTGACTCTTGATTTCGCTTAGGTCATGATCTCAGGGTGGTGAGATTGAGCCCCAAGTTGGGCTCCATGCATGGAGCCTGCTTAAGATTCTCTCTCTCCCCCTAAAAAATAAAAAAAGAACTCAATAGAACTTCCCCAATGGGCACAATCTTGATCTGACTGATGATCTTGTCTCTCTCTCTCTCTCTCTGCCCCCTTTCTCTCTCTCTCTCTCCCCCTCTGTCTCTCTGTCTCTTTCTGTCTCTCTCCTCTTTCTCATGCCCACATACTCCCCATTCTATCCCCATTTGGCAGAATACAAAACAGCTAACCATCCCTACCCTCATGGAGCTTACATAACAATGTGAAGATAGACAATACACCAACAGAAATATGTCAGTTATAAGTGATAAGTCTCTGAGGGAAAATAAAGCCAGGAAATGCAATGAACCATGGGGGAGGGGACATTTTTCTGACTTTAAATAGAGGTGGTCAGAAGGTCTCACTGTGAAGGGACATTTGAGCAAAACCCTGCAGAAGGAGGGGGTGAGAGCCAGGTGGATATTTGGAGAGGAGCATTTCAAGCACAAGGAACAAGGAGGATACCCACATGGCTGGGATGAAATGGGAGAAGGGAGGTTGGCAGGAGATGAGGGAGAGGGGAAAGTGAGGTGAGCAGATGGTGAATATCCACGCAGCAGTGTGCTCAGGCTGCCACAACACAACAGCAGAGGCTGGGGGCTGAAACAATAGAAAGCGATTTTCTCACAGTTCTGGAGGGTAGAAGTCCAAGATCAAGGTGCCATCAGGGTTGGTTTCTGGAGAGACCTCTCTTCCTGGTTTGAGGATGACGGCCTTCTCACTAACTTCACATAGCCTTTCCTCTGTTCATGCTTGGGGGTGAGGAGGAGGGGAGAGAGGGAGGGAGGGAAGGAGGGAGAGGGAGAGATCTGGTGTCTCTCTGTCTCTTTTTATAAGGACAATAGTCCTATTGGATCAGGGCTCCCCCATCTTGACCTCATTTAACCGTAATTATCTCCTTAAAGACCCTATCTCCCAATATAGTGACCTTGGGGGTTAAAGCTTCAATATATGAGTTTGGGGTGGGGGCACAGTTCAGTCCATAACCATCTACAATTGCAGAAAGATGTAAGTCAAAGATAGTGAGCAGCGGAGAGACATGCTCAGACTTTCTTTCTGAAAAAAATCACCTTGGTTGTTGAGAAGCTGGGAGACCAGTTAGGAGGCTGCTACAATGAAATGGGGAGAGGTGATGATAATGGTGAACCCCAGAGTGTGTAGGATGTGCTGCGTGAATGAATTTGAGAATAATCTAGATGTGACATTTGTCATGCCATTGAGCTCTTCTATGAACGTCTCAGTTCTTTGTATATCAGCCTCTCTGATATAAGACACTGCTGTGTCTTAATCTCTTGTGAAATGTGGAGGGAATTCTATATTAATACAAATTAATCTTAATAATAGTCAAAATATCAAAGCTTACTAACAAAAGTTTGAAATTCAGAATAAAATATTTTGCCTTTTTCTTAGTAGGATGACACTTTCACTTACTTGCAATTTTGTAAGTTGGGTAGAAAAAGAAAACCAGGTAAAGGAAACATAACTGGAGAAGTCTATAGGAGGGTGTTTGGGCTGAAAAATCTGCTTTCCTCCAACCTTCACTTGGCTGACTTTTCTTGGCATACAGCTTTCACCTCAAAAGTCTTTTCCTCTAAGAGACCTTCCATGACGACTCAATCAAAGGTGTTCCCTGAAGTCGCTTTCCATCTTAGCATGCTGCTTTAGTTTCCACACAGCATTTTTACTCTTTGATACTTTCTTAGTTGGTTGCTCCTTGTTTACTGTCTGTCTATCCCTCCTAAAATCTGCGCTCCGGGAGAACAAGGTCTTTGTTTTGTTCGCCACTTATTCCCAGAGTCTAGAACAGTGCCTGATGCATAGTAAGCACCCAATAAATATTTGTCAAGTGAAGGAAAGTATAAAAAGAGAAAGGATGGAGACCCAGTTATGTAGCTCACCAAGACTTACATACTGTGTTAGGGGAAAGAAAGCCTTTCTGTGTAGTGCAATGTTGAGGTTGACAGGGGACCACACAGTAGACAAAGGGCTGGGCAGACTTCAGGGCTAGAAGCTTTGTACTTTTGAAGGTTTATGTGCAGATCTGGGAGTCAAGAGATTGGGGGTTCACATCTGCTCTATCTCCAACTCCCTGTGTGACTATGGTACAAATCATTAACTTCCGCAAGCATTAGTTTCTCCATCTGTGTGGTGTTACCGGCTAGTTTAAACATTTAGAAACCTTCATTGGCATAGATGACTCTATTTATGCTGTTGCTTTCAGGAGATTGAGTGTTTTGTGGAATGGAGCCCTGTTTTTCCTTATGGCTTCTGAACTGCACTTCCTTGGCAGGCAAGGTGATTCATTGCCTTGAATTCCTCTTCTCCCTTTCCCAACTTCTCCCAGATAGTGTCCTCATTCTGTGAGGCTGCATGACTTTGATGGGAAGGACAAGGCCTTGATCACCTTAAGAGAAGCCTTGGGTTGTCATTCCCTGCCCTTATTCCTCTTTCTTTGGCTACTCTAGCTAGATGAATCCTCCAACTTCCCACCACCCAGAGATGCAGGCTTGGCTCAGCACCAGAGCGAGAACGTAGCTTTTACCCGTCTCCCACTAGATAGAGTACAGAAATTAAATCTTGTGCTCAGATCCAAAAGGCCATCCCTGCATCTCCCATTTATTCTCCCCAGCCAGCCAGACATATGGTGCCAGGAGGAGGCCTTGGTTCTATAAACAGCCATTGGGTGACTTCCTTCTTGACTTCACTGCATTCTCAGCTCCGAAGAATCAAACTTCTCTCTGGGTTTGGCTCTGGCTTCTATCCTCTGGCCATACCTAACCCTGAAGCAGGAAGTACTGCTTGGCAGAGATACTGGCATGGCAGTAAAGGGCATAGCTTTGGATTCAACCAGACTTGGGTTAAATGCAGCAGCACCACTAACTCTGTGAGCTTGGACAAGTTACTCCATCTCTCTGGGACACAATTTCTTCATCTGTAAAATGGAGCTGAGGAGGGGTGGTAAGAATTAAGTGATGTGATGTGAGCCAAAAATTGACTGTAGTGCGTGGCATGCATGCAAATCTGGTAGTTGTTATTCTCAATGACGGGTACCTTCTTCACCAAGACTAGGGAACTCACCTGATCATGTTATGCTCACTCTTCTTCCTTAGTTACAAGGGTTGTTACTGAGGGTTTAAAATTTGGGGCTTAAAAAAGTTAATCTCCACCTTTTTGAGACGTCTAATTAGTACAATTCGATAAATGATTTTGTCCTTTGGTATGATCTACTCATCACTTTGTCTCTGATGGCTAAGGTTGCTGGTGCTCAGAAATGCCTCACTTCATCTTTTAAATAATGATCCCGTAAAAAAGGAAGTGCTCTGTCCAATGCTATGTCTACACAGACAAAACCAGGCAAAAGTTCAGGTAATTTCCCGGAGAATAGGAACCTAGACATAGCTAATGTAGATGATTCCAACTAGATTGTAACATGTTAATACTTGATGGCCTACTTAACTTTTCTTCAAATATTTGGTATTGGCAATATTTTTTAAAAATAGCTTTATTCTGAAACTAACCTAATCTCATTTTTTCCATGCAATGGATGGCATACTGCCTTCCTATACAGCCCAGATTGACGAAATATTTGCTTGGTGTCATGGATGGAATTTGTTTCCTCTAAAAAAGGAAATATCTCAGTAGGGCCATTTAGTATACAGTTGCCGACTTATCAAGTGGTATAGCAGGTTTTCTTGAGTGGCATGTAATGTTACTTTCTGGTTTGAATTCTAACTTATCCTAGAGGTTAGAGCAGTGAAATGGGGCAAAATCTGTTGGTGTTAAGAAGTCTCAGTAGTAGAAAAAAGAAAGAAAGAAAGAAAGAAAGAAAGAAAGAAAGAAAGAAAGAAAGAAAACAAAGAAAGAAAGAAAGAAAACAAACAAAGAAAGAAAGAAAGAAAGAAAGGGAAAGAACAAAGGAAGCATTGTAAGAAATATTTATAAGTCAAATGTTACAGACAAAAACTCCAAACCAAAACCTATTTCAAAAAAATGTTGGAGGAAATGGTATATCTTTTTATGTGCTTAAGAAAACAGTTAAAAAGAACTTCACAGCATTGGGTCTATTAAGTACATTTATTCCAGTGATTTCCCAGATATTTCCAAGTTCCATTTAAAACAGAAGTCTCCTATCAAGCAATCCTTTGAAATTATTTACCCTTTTATGGTTGTAAAGTATGGAAACATAATACTTTTAATGGAAACTCTAATAAACGGCATATGCTACAAAGTGTCTACTGATGTGCTTTATAGGTTAGTAGTCTTACATCTCACGAACTTGCCAGTCTACACTGCTGATTTCAGTAAATGCCCCAGCAGTGGGTAAGGGGACAGCAGGAAGGGCAAGGCCATGCAATAATGGCATGGATCCCTCATGCTCACCAGAAAAGTATGGCTGCCAGAGTCCTGACAGAAAGCAAATTCCACCAGCAGGCAGAAACAGAATTATTTGGATTAAGAACTTTTTTTGCTGGAGGGTTGGTGACTTGGTGGTCACCATAAGTTGAAAAAGGTTTTTTTTTTATATTTAATATAAAGGAATGTTTTGTATAGACTTGGTTGTGAATCCTCAGAATAAAATAGTATGTAATATTTTTAGCACATATTTAATTGGCAGCAGAA
This sequence comes from Callorhinus ursinus, assembly GCF_003265705.2. Lineage (NCBI taxonomy): Eukaryota > Metazoa > Chordata > Mammalia > Carnivora > Otariidae > Callorhinus > Callorhinus ursinus. Next base: position 38,316,152 of record NW_027397076.1, read on the forward strand.
AAATTAAAACCACGTGACTTAAAATGTTAAAATGGTCTTCTGGTTAAAATCAATTCCCAATCAGAAAATTTAATGTGTTTCACCAAATGCATATTTTCATACTAGGTAAATATATTTTAAAGTTGTATATCCTTAATTTTATGCTGAAATAGTACCAGCAGCTCACAGATGGGTTCCTCTCCACCTCCCCCCACCAGCCACACACCCCAGCAAATTACTTTTCATTGAAGTGTTTTCAAAATATTCTCGTGTATGCTTCAAATTAACAATTCGGGCATTCTACATTAAATAGCAATTAATTTATTGACATTTGATGGATTCATACTTGCATTCCTTGGTTTCAAATCTTGTTAAAATGTTGTTAATAATCTGTGGATATACATTTTAAACAACTGTCATTAAATAAAGAGAATTAAATTTAATAGAGTAGTTGCTATATATTTAAATACCAGTGGATGATTAGAAGCAGATTTACTGAGGGTTTAATCATGGCTGGTTAGATTCATGCCTTTCCAGCAAATGTACTCATTTTATTTCTTTTATTTTATTTTTCTTTTTTATGGTGAATGGTTTGTAGGCATGTAAATTGGTACCATATCAAAAGCTGAAGCATCAAATAATTAGTATTCACAATAAAGAATACATTATACTGCTCAAGATAACTCAAGACTATTTATTAATCTTTGGTGAACCTGGAAGAGTCTTTGCTGAAGGACCCAGAGAAGCCCAGAGAAGAATGGCTGTTAGGAATAGAGAAGAAATTCACTTGATTTTGTTCATACTTGCCACTTGGTAAAACAGTTGTCTAACCTCTTTTAAAATGCTTTGATACTATGGATAAAATATCAAAGACTGATACTTTTAACAACATTGTTCAAAAATGTCAATTTGATACACTTAGACTATCATGTTTTTAGTTTCCTTTTATTTTGAAAGAATAAGACATATCTTCCAAACTATCTGGAGAGGTTGGTTTCTTTTCACCAGGCTTCAGCCCATCCTATCCCGAGTTTGAAGCATTTTGTTAGATGTCTTTGATCTTCTGTTTGACTTCTGCTTCATGGAAAAGTGCTCATAAACCTTTAGAGAATGGCTTTCTGTACTTTTAGATTTATTCAGGAATTGTAAACAGTGGACAGATCTATAGCAAAACGATTTTAAGAGCACTTAGGACTCACATGCTAATTTATTTGCTCACCACCAGAAAGGCTTGTTTGGTACAAAGAAGTTTAAAAAGTTCAACTTTGCTTAGTGAAAAAAAAAAACTCCACTTTTAAGTGGCTAAAAGTATTGCATTTTGGGTTTTTCTTTTTTTTTTTAAATATTAAGATCTCTAAAGCAACAATCTTTTTAAAGATGTTATGCACAAGGATTGGTATGACATTTGAAATGGCTTCAAGAGTCCTGTTACTCTTGACATGCTGGCAAACACTTCTCAGATGTGCTTTTCCACTGCAGCCATGTCAAGAGAGAATACACAATCTGTGACTACAAACAAGTCCCCGCATGTCTCACTGCGAAGGCAAGAGTAGGCTAGAAGACATCAGGGTGAGAGCATCCTATTTGCTCTAATCCATCATTACTCCAACCTAATTGTAGCTTTTCCATACATTAGGGGATCCACCGGTTGAGCTCTACATCCTTAGATGTTGGATAACAATTGTGGTTTCATCTCAAACAAATGAATAAACAAAATTAGAAATCTTTGCCATTTGGCATTTTGCAATTCTAAAAACATCTCTCATATAAAATGAGAAAAAGGATTAAAGATAGTTTATGCTATTGCTTTTTAAAAATGGAGTTTTTGGGCGCCTGGGTGGCTCAGTTGGTTAAGCGACTGCCTTCGGCTCAGGTCATGATCCTGGAGTCCCGGGATCGAGTCCCACATCGGACTCCCCGCTCGGCCGGGAGTCTGCTTCTCCCTCTGACCCTCTTCCCTTTCGTGCTCTCTATCTCTCATTCTCTCTCTCTCTCTCAAATAAATAAATAAAATCTTAAAAAATAAATAAATAAAATAAAAATGGAGTTTTCTAGAGCTCTACAGGAGTTGTAAATTGATGTCTCCTATGCTGAATCAGTACTGATGAGGGACTTTATTTGGAAGATCACTTAATTTCATGTGAAAATTCAGATTTCAGCTTCTATTGAAAAATCAGTCTGGCAATGTTAGCATTTTCTCCAGCAACACCAACTGGAAAAAGTAGTGGCTGCACATTTTTTTAGACACAGTTTAATTTTTTAAATAATATTTTCTACTCTTTAACCATAACACTGGGCTTCCCAATTCATTTACCTGTGGCCTGCAGTTGGCATTTGGGTCTGTGACTCCTGTAGTAAGATTACCCTGAAATACTAACAGTGTTACTGGTGTATCCACATGAGGGAGTTGACAAAATCTAAGTTCTGTTTTCAATAGATACCCATTGTGCAGTACTGAACCCTTTTCTTTAGCAGGACATTATGTTGATGCAGAAGTTGTTTGGGAACTTTACAAACCATTCTCTCAATAGATCTATTTCAGTGGCCTTGGTCCTTGCCGCCCAGCTTCAATGGGGTAAGCAGTTCCATTCTGGGCTAGGTGTAAGAAGCATCTCTTGTTATGTGGGTGGCATGTAATATACAAATCCCCAATAGAATGCTAGTTCCTGGAGGACAGAGATTTTATTTTCCTTGTTGGCAAATTCTGTGTACCTAGAAGAGTGTTTGGCCTATGGTAGGTGCTCAGTAAATATTTCTTGAATGAAATAGTTGGATTATTTGTGAAATGTGCAAGCTTCAATTTAAATAGGAAATATTTTTTAAAATGACAATTATTGTTATTACTGTTCGCTGAATGCCTTCTATGTGTTAGGTACTTTACAAACTCCATTTTATTTCTTTCTCACAGGAAATCCATGGGATAGGTATTGTTTACCCATTATATATAGGGACACTGAGATTCAGAGATTTTTAATTGTCTGAAGTCATATACCTAGAAACAGCAATGATTTTTTTTACTTAAGTCCTGCTTGACTCCAAAATATATGTTCTTTCTACTACTCTGTGTTTCCTTTTAAACATAAAACCATATTCTGAAACATTAAGCAAAGTGATGATGAAAGGGTTCTGTCCAAAAGACAACAAAACATCTGACAAATTGCTGACATTGTCTATTTAGTCAACTGGCTTGGTTTTTAACTCCACAAAATCAGCCATTTGGCTCTTTCTGGACCTTGCAGGGTTGAGGGGTGAACTGAGCATGCAAGAGTTAATCTGTGAACCTGGATCAGAAAGGTTCCAAGACTGCCCACATTGAACTGGTTAGTCAACTTCAGACTCTCTCCTCTCACCTGGCAATTGGCCTCCCTGACCCCATCGTTTTTCAGCCAGGGTTGACCTTTTGCAGGGTGTCCCCTTTACCTTTGGTTTGTCCCACTATAGCTTAAAAGGTTGTTCAAACTCCCAAAGCTTTTGGCCTTCCTTGCTTCCTATTGATTATGTCTATTTTGTCTCAGATCTCCATCTTTGGAGGTCTACCTCTGGCCTATAATCTTGCTCCAACTCCTGATTTCTTTTCTAGCTTGGTAGTTTGGGGTTATGTATTTTTGACCTTGAACAGTAGCTAGATCCAGTTAATCCAACCATAGGAGCATAGCACATAAGACTCAAGGCACTTGACTTTAGTTGGACTGATATGAACCGGTCAACGTAGCTTGCGTCTGAGAAAGTTGTTTCACGTCTGTGTCTCATGATTACATTTTCTTCTCTTCTTCCTGGAGTTGTGGGAACAGTTTTAATAATGCTTATAAAGTTGTTCATTGAAAATGCTCATGAATTCAAGGTAATATATTAATAACATTTTAAACCAAGTTTTGGTTAATTTATATCTAAAAATAATTATGCAGGTATAACACAGGAATAGTCTTTACATATAAAAATCAAATAAATGTGAAACCCAAAATGGAGAATCAAAATTGTCTCATTTGAAAAGAAAAGTGGAGGTACAGGTTTAAATCAAGTCAACAATTTGGTTAGGGTTCTGGGTTCTTTCTCTTTCCCACTCCACTATTCTCAGGACATTGTTGTGTCTTTTAGGGTATCTTCCTCCGGGGGTCCCAGGATGGCTACCAAAGTTCTGGACATCACACCACAGAGGTGAAAACAAACAAGCCACACATAAAAAATCTGAATAAAATTAATGGCTTTTTTGTGTCATTATTTTTTAAGAGAAAGAAAAAAATCTCAAAAGGCTTCCCATCAGACTTGCCACATGTCTTATTCAACAGGATTGGGTCACATGCCCATTGCTCAATTGTTTACTAGAATAGGAATGGAACTCCCCTATTTGATTTAACATCAAGATTCGCCTCTAGCCTGGAAAGGGGACAAATTCCTCTGAAGCACATGGCCACCTGACAGCTGAGAAAAATCAAGATTCTATTATTAGCAAAGAAGAATATGGGGAATGGCTCTTAAGTGCGTGACTAGTGGTGCCTGGTAGAGTTCATGAGGCATAAAGAGGGCACGCTTTACAGTCTAGGTTCAAATTTGTATTTGTATCTAGGTTCAAATCCTGGCCCTTTGTACTTTGGAAGTACAAAGGGGATAATATTTTATAAATTCTAAATACTTTTTATTTATCTCTTTCCCTCATTAAGTCATTTTTTTTTTTTTGCCATTCATTTTGATATCATAGCTCAGGAAGGGGCCATGGAGTATGCCACTTTCTGGAGGTAGATGGGATGATTTTGGATATGGTAAATGCTCAGAACATGGCAGCTATTGTTATCCCACAAATACATTGTTGTAATACATTTAGCTCATGGCTTTTTTCTAAGTAAAGGCCTTTTATTACAGCTGCACTTTCTGTTTTGAGAAAAGATAGGGAAATGTTTTCTAGCTCAAATACAGAGTGACAGGCCTTTCGCTGACCTCCTTTTCTGTGATCACAAGGGGGCAGGGTCATATGGCAAAAATGGCAATTTATAGCTTTTCCATTAAGGTGGAGGGCCCTATATTCCTCTCTGATTCAGGTGCGCCGCAGTCGTGGAGTATGGAGGGCCAAAGAGGTACAATGAGAGTAAGAGAAAGCTTCAGGGGATGATGATTGTCTTCTTGTTCACAGCTATGGGATTCTGCAATGAATAAGAAAAGTAAGAGCACTGGGCAAATAATGGAATAGTTTAGATAAATTTAGAAAGACTCTGACTTATATTTTACCAGAACATAAAGGTCAGACACCACTCAGGTTAAAGTGTAGTGCATTTAGAAGACAACCAAAAAACAAATGAGGCTTTTTTTTGTGTATCACTCACCAAGAGAATTTATTTTGCTTTAGTTTTTCTAAAATTTATGCCTAGTCTTCTCAATCTCTCAACATATTTATTTCCCCCAAGACTCTTGATCATATTAGTTCTTATGAATCCTAGAATCATCTTTCTGAATTGAAAGTATTATAGCCATTCTGTGAAAAGAGGATGGACCCCTACCCATAATTTGGTTTCCATCTAAGAGACATACCAAGAGCATATGAAAATACAGAATTGGGTTCCCGTGAGCCTCTAGCCACAACTTTTTATCAACCTGTCAACACATAACCTTGTTTTATGTGTGTGCTATTTAGAGACATCTTATTTAATATATGTTGTTGATTCACTAACAGTGAACTCACAGCAACAGCGCTGTAACTCACGCTCTAACACATGTGTTGTCAGACTTCTTAAGTTTTGCCAAAAAACTTCACATACAGTGCTATTTCACTTTTGTTTCATTTTCATTTTCTTAATTACCAGGGAAGGGGAAAATCTTTCTGCGTGGCTATTTGCCATTGGGTCTTTTTTTGTTGTGAATTGCCTGTTCAGATCATTTACCTACTTTTCTTTCTTGATGGCCCTTTTCCTATTAATTTACAGAGTCTTAAAATGTTCATTCTGTATACTAATATTCTCTTGAGATTATCTTCTACATGGTCTTCCCACTGTGTGTCTTTACATTTTGTGTACATGGCCTTTGTCATACAGAAAATCTTAATTGTTTTCATGAATTTTGTGTTTTATTTAAGAAATTCTTCTGAATCACAAGGTCATAAAGATATTTCTCTCTCTATTGATACTCTCCACATTGTCTTCTCATAATTTTAAAGTTTTAGATTTCACAGGCCTTTAATTAACACAGAATTCATTTTTATATTAAGATCTGTAGGGATTTTTTTTTATGATGAGGATAGTGAGTTTTTTCCACCTCACTTGTTAGATAGAACTTTCTTTCCCCACTATTTATTTTGCCACTGCTAGGCAACCCCATGCCCCCAGGTACCAGAAGTACATATACCAAGTTCTCTGTATGTGCACGTTTGTGTTGGGGTTTTCTACCTTGTTCCATTAGTCCATCTATTTATCCTCAAACTAATATCACACTGTTTAAGGACCAAAGCTTTATAATAAATCTTGATATTTGGGAGGGCAAGATGCTCCCCTCCTTATTCTTATTTTTTGAAATTGCTCTTGATCCTTTATTCTTCTATATGAATTTTAAGATTAGTTTGTCAAATGCAGTCAAAACCCTGTTAAAGTTTGAATTAGAATGGCACTCAATTTATAATTTGGGAAAAATTCTCATTCTCACAACATTGAGTATTTTTATCTATTAACAGTCTATACTTTTCCATTTATTTGTTTTATGTCCTGAAATACATTTTTATGTTTTCTATTAAGATATTGTACATCTTTTGCTGTATTTATTACCTGCCATATATCTTTTTGCTGTGATTGTGAATGAGATCTTTTCTTTAATTACATTTTCTTTTATTTTTATTTTTATTTTTTTTTAAAGATTTTATTTATTTATTTGAGAGAGAGAGAATGAGAGATAGAGAGCATGAGAGGGAAGAGGGTCAGAGGGAGAAGCAGACTCCCCGCTGAGCAGGGAGCCCGATGTGGGACTCGATCCCGGGACTCCAGGATCATGACCTGAGCCGAAGGCAGTCGCTTAACCAACTGAGCCACCCAGGCGCCCCTTTAATTACATTTTCTAAATGGTTCTTTTTTAGGTATAGTGAAGCTCCTATTTTTATATATTGCTTGTCTATCCAGCAACTTCAATGCGCTCTCATTAATTTTATTAAATCACTTATGGATTATTTTCAATTTTACATGTAGATAATCATATCATTGGCTAATACTGACCATATTGCTTTGCTCATTTTTTGAGTTCTCTCTCTCTTTTTTTCTATTTCTGGGTTTCTGTCCTGAATAGAAACAGTACTAGTGAGCATCTTTGCTTTGTCCCCGACTTTAAACATAAAACTAATATGATGTTATACATCAATTATATCTCAATAAAAAAAGAGTAATGCTTCTAAGGCTTCATGTTTAGTTTACATTTGCTTTAGGTTGTTGAGAGGTACCTACATTGGTTTAAGAAAATTTCTTTTTGTTCCAAATATATTACATCTTTCTTTTCCTTTCTTTCTTTCTTTCTTTCTTTCTTTCTTTCTTTCTTTCTTTCTTTCTTTCTTTCTTTCTCTTTCTTTCTTTCTTTCTTT